>NC_142064.1:270237161-270477161 GCF_059756535.1 Pantherophis guttatus
CTTCACTTTCGGAGTCTTCTCCCTCCAATAATATGGGCTTGGGGGGTCGGAGTCACAACAGTCTGTAGAGTAGATAGGCAGGTATGTTATTTCCCTGAAGCAAAAATCAAAGTGGTAACAGAAATAATCAAACACATGGAGTACTACCTCTTTCTTCTCCTGCATGTGGACGAATAACACAACAATGAATCTGAAGACAGCGGATGTGGTTCCCATTTTCAAGAAAGGAAGAAAAAAAAAAAGAGATCCAGGAAACTACAAATCAATTGGCCCAACATAAATCTTCCCAACCTGGGAAGATCCTGGAAAAAATAATAAAAACACAGATCTGCATACATCTAGAAATAAAGTTATAATTAAAAGCCATTATGGGTTTGTTAAAAGGAGATCATGCCAAACTAATCTTATTTCATTCTTTGACAAAAATGGTTAGTCTAGAGCAGGCATCCTCAAACTATGACCCATGGGCCGGATCCGGACCACCAACCCAATTTATCTGGCCCGCAGAGTGGTGGAGTTCAGTCCCACCCCTCGCCCCTCTCCTCCCAACCACTCCTCCTGTGGCTGGCTTTTCCCGACTGACGGGGGCCCTGGGGAGGAGGTGCCTCGCCTACCGCAAAGCTGCCTAGCCCACATCACCCCTCCTCCAGCCGCCCTTATCTTCCACTGTCCAACCGCACTTCTCACTTCTGCTCATTTCAACGGTTCAATGCTCACCACACCAGTGGTGAAATCAATTTTTTTTTTACTACTGGTTCTGTGATGCTTGGTGGGCGTGGCAGGGGAAGGATACTGCAAAATCTCCATTTCCACCCCATTCCAGGGAAAGGATACTGCAAAATCCCCATTCCCACCCCACTCCTGGGGGAAGGATATTGCAAAATCTCCATTCCCTCCCCACTCTGGGACCAGTCAGCGGTGGTATTTGCCAGTTCTCTGAACTGCTCAAAATTTCTGCTACCGGTTCTCCAGAACCTGTCAGAACCTGCTGGATTTCACCCCTGCATTACACTGCTGCTGCCACAAAGGTAAGGCTGAAGGGTGCAGGAAGGCAGGGTAAGGCCCACAGGTGGAGGGGTGTTGCCACCGGCAGAGTCACACGCTCCTGGGTTGGAGGGTGGTGACCAGCTGCTGCCAGAGAAGCTGCCCCTTGTCCCAGAGAAGAACCAACTTCAGGACCTCTCTTCTAGCAGCTGCCCTCTTCTTCACATGGGATTGCCTGGCAGCTTCACATGGGATCGCCTTCTTAGGCCAGGGCGACTTCAGGGAAGAGCCAGGGAGGGTTCTGATGCTGCCATCTACCACGTGCTCCCCTCCCCACTGCCGCTCTGGCCACAGTCTCAACGATTGGAAGCGCCACGCGGGAAAAGAAAAGGCAGCGAAACTTGCAAAAGCGGAGACGGGAGAACAAAGCAAGCGAGTGAACCTTCTGCTGGTCGGCTGGCCTCTTTATTCCCCCTCGCTCCCAAGGAAAGCCCTCTGGAATGGCAGCGACAGCACATGTGTCTGCGAGAGGAAGAGAGGTCGGGTGAGACCCAGACACTTTCTGGCTCCCCTCTTCACAGAAGCATCAACCTCGCACTCTCCCCTCTTGCACTCGCACTCACCCACTCTCCTGAGATCGCCCAGGAGGGAGAGGGAGAAGGGGGCAGCCATTAGCAGAGAGGGGAGAGTCCGGGGCGAGAGAGGGAAAGGGAAGGAGGGTTATTTCCACAACAGGATCCAGATTGGAGTCACCTTATTTTGCATCGATCTCTAATGCTTGGCTTTACCTGCCACAGCCCAAGTGGTTGGATTCACACAACATATGAAGCTGGGCAGGAGAGCACGGATAGATAAGATAGATTGAGGGAAGGAGGGATAGATAGATACATACATATACAGATAATGGATAGATGGATATATAGACAACAGACAGATGAGAGAGAAACAGAGAGATAAAGAGACAGAGACAGAGAAAGAAAGACAGATACACAGAGAGAGAGAGAGAGAGAGAGAGACAGACAAGTAAACACAGACATTCCCCACAGAAAAAACTGGGAACCACAAAAGCTGGGTAGGCATGGCTGGGGTGATGGGCTGTTTTCTAAAATAAAGCAAGGTCATGTGCACAGCTGAAGTAAACAGGAAGCCAGTAATTGAGGAGTTTGTCTGGCAAGAACAAAGAATTCACAGGAACTATGCAGTTGTAAAGCTTGTAACAATTCTGGGTGGTTAGAAGGCTGATAAAAGTAACAAGGAGTTAGGCAACTTGCAGACCTCAGCTCAAAGTTAGGAACAGAGATGGCCTGCAGCCAATAAAAATGTGCATTAGATAACTCCCGAGGCATTCATTAGCCAAGGCTTAGAAATAGGGACAACTGGAGACCAATTGAACAAATTGTGGAATTATCACTAAAATGTCTATTACATGATATTTCTTATTATTCCATCTTCTCCTTTAGTGAAGACGGAATAATAAAAAATATCATGTAATAGACATTTTAGTGATAATTCCACAATTTGTTCAATGTAGAAAATGTAGAAAGCTTTCTTAATCCTTTGTTCTTTGCTCTTGGCATTTTGGCTAGGAGCCCCTTTCCTTGGAGTAGGTCAATAAAAAGCAATCAAAACCCGCACCTCATGTCTGGCGTCTTCATTGGCCTCTGCACCAGGCTCAGACCCAAACTGGGGGGCAAAAAGGGGGTCATGTGACAGCTGGGTGGGAGTGAGTGCCCTCAAGTTGGCCATGCCCACCCAGGTTTTGTGGCTTTTGGTGTTTTCCTTTCTGTGGGAAATGGGTCCAAATGGCTCTTTGAGTGTTTAAGGTTGCAGACCCCTGGTATAGGGTCTCCTGCTTGAGCAGGGGGCTGGACTAGAAGACCTCCAAGGTCCCTTCCCGCACTATTCTGATGGACAAAACCCACCAACCAGGGGCTGACACTTCACAGCCTCCTTCAGAGCAAAACTGGGAAAATGATGGGGTTTTTTTCAGATTCTAGGCAGCTTTGTAGAAACAAAAGTAAACAATTAAAATACTAAGATAAAAGCAAAGAACATCAATTCTTCTCCATTTAGATGAAACAGAAAGAAAGTGGATCTTTTCTGCATTGGGAGGAAATGAGCTCAATTCAAGCAATTTAACCCTTCCCCCCCAATAAAGAAAACCCTCCACCCCCGATTGAAGGGAGGAGGCGGCTATTTCCTGCATTGACCCCATAATCCCCCCTGAGACCCTGGAAAGAGAAGCCCCTCCCTTTGCTCTCCGTGGGGCGGGGCTTCCCCCCCCTTTGCCCAGAGGCTCCCCGTCCAGCCCCGCATCCACCCGGGACCCTCCTGGCACCCCTGGCTCAGTGGGCACTCGGGGCGACCTTCCTCCGGGCAGCCCGAGGGAGAGCGGGAGCCCCACCTGCCCGGAGTGAGGCCGAGGAGCAGTCTTGCCGGACTGTTACAGATGAAAATACCTAACCTGATATCTGTAAATATGTGTGCTTGTTTATATGTCATTGTGTGATGTCATTGTGTCACTTACCATTGCTTAGTACTTACCATTAGCCCCGCCTTCTCTGTATATAAGTTCTTGCTCCTCCCAGATTAGTGCTTGTCTAATTGTGTTCCTGAGAAAGAAAATAAATAAATATTACTATTACAAGAAAGCCTACAGTTTCTTATATATGGGCCTAACCAGGATAACCAAACTAGCAACAAATTGGTAGCAAGAGGATGGTTTGGTAGGCCCAACCGAACATAAAGATGCAAGACTCACATAACGACAAAAGAAGACCTGCCACCAGATACATAACGAAAAGAATGGCAGCTCAACTAACTCCTGACAAATATACACCACTTGAAAATATTAAGAAACAAACGCAATTACAAGAAAATGAACTGCTAACACCAAACAAAGAAGATGAGGTAAAAAGAAAAATACTAGAATTAATAGAAACAACTACAGCTGAATCAAATCTGCTTGTGAAAATCCGCAGCATAATAAACGACCACGGAACAGCAGCAGATAACGAAAATAACAAACAAGAAAACTGCAAGGTAAGAAATTCAACCCCTGACTTCAAAAATGACACCAAAGATGGCGACAGCTTCCCGCCTTTTTCATGGCAGCCATCTTACCCACCTAATACCTCTAAAATGCCTGACCAATTACTAAAAGAATTCCAAACCTCAAACTACGAAATAAAAAACAAAACCTACCAAGAAGATGATTACCCGAGTCCAAAAACAAATAAAAAACAATTATTTAAACAAAACAAAGCTCAACCTACTGAAGTAGAAATAGACAATGCTATACAGGTGCTAACTGCAGCACTCGGGACTAAACTAACAATACCAGAACAAACAACCAGAAAATGAAATAGAAAATTCTAAACTACCATCTACCAAAGGCCAAAAAGAAATAGACTGTCTAAAGAAAGGCCTAGCCACCCGAAGAAAGACAAGCTGGCAATCATACTTACCTACTGAAGAGCAGCTCCCTGAACAACCCGGCTCCATTGGCAATGGCGGCCCGCCTCAAGCTCCACTTACTGACGACCTCAGAGAAGACTCCCCGATGAGCAGAGCAGCACCCCAGGCATTCTTCAGTCACCAGAGGCCCTCCGGAAACAAAGCAGAGCAACAGAAGGCCGTCTGGGACTTCACCCCAGGAGCTGCAGACACAGGAACCTCCCTCATCGACTGCTGGAGAAAAATGAGGACTGAGCATGCCCAGAACGAGCCTGCAAAGAAAGAAGAAGGAAACATAAATACAAGTCAGCGCAACATAGAGATAAGTAAATACAGACATACATCTACCATACCCAGGCCTTATTGTGAGTATCCTAAGGTCTTAAATCATGGACAGCTACTAAACATGAATAACACCTCACTACACTCAGGGACAATACCTCCAGACTTTATAAAATTGAAATTAGATGGAAGCAACTTAATGGAATGGGATCAGTGTTTACAGATTGTATATATGAAAGAAAATGTTTTATTTTTTATTGATAACCCACCAAATAAGCCTTGGACCTATGAAATAGACTGCCTCCACCACAAAGCATACTATATGTTAATTGTTTCTATTTCCCCAAGTATACTCCCCAGTATAGAGCATAATTTAACTGTATTTGAAGTATATCAAAAATTATTCAGACTGTTCTATAGCAAAAATGTAGCCACTACCACAAAAATCTCTAGGGAATTCTATTCTGCCAAACTAAAACATGATACATCCATGAGTGAGCATATCTTGAATTTAAACGCTGTAAGAGCAGACCTTATTCAAAGGGGAGAAACCATTTCTGACAACACCATGAAAAGCATTATAATTAACTCACTAGATCACAGCTGGGATAACTACATTACACTAATAGATAACCTAAGTATAGAGCAAATTACTTTAGAAAACCTTACCAATAAGCTTATTACTGAAGATAGACTTAGAAGAGAGCGATATACACAACAAAGAGAAGGTAGAAATCAAAGAAGGACTGATTTCAGGGCCAGAGACAGATACCCACATGAATGTCTCACATGTGGATCTGAAAGACATCAGAGTAGAGACTGCCCCAAGAATATAGGATACAGTGACTCATATAAACACAAGGATAGAAGAATACACTTTTTAGACAGAACCTCCCCAGATTACAGGTATAAGAGAAGAGAATCACCACACTCTAGAGAAAGACAAACATACAGAAATAACCCTAGAAAAAATAAGAAAGGATCACTATATGGAATAAGAAATAATAACACTTTGATATCTGATTCACTCAACACCTGGCTCATAGATTCAGGAGCCACATGCCATACAACTCATAATAGAGAAATATTAAGTAACTTCACTGAAAAGAAATATTATATTAAAGTAGCAAACCAAAATAGAGTCCTAGTGAGAGGAATAGGAGACACGCATATAAAAGGTATAGGAAAAATAGAGGGGGTACTATTTGTGCCCGAAATTCCAAATAACATATTGGCAACCCTAAAGTTAAGCATAGACAATGCAATAGAAACCACTTTCAGAGGTGGAAAAGTATTCATGACTAAGAACAACAGAAACATAGGTAAACTATTTACAAATGATGGACTAACATACCTACTGCCACAAGATAACGAACTAGTCTATGCAAACTATCAATTAAGAAACGAAAAACCAAATTCAGATAGCCATGATGAAAATAATGATAAGAATGCATCAAACACTGATACTAATATGTCTGAAAATTTAAACAATGGAAAACCTATTCACGATAATTGTAGTCACTTACTCCACAGAAAGCTAGGACACGCGAGCTTTCCAGTCATACGAAAAATGTTAGAGTGTTCCGAAGATTTAAAAATAAAGAACTGTAAAAATTACTTAGAATGCTCTGTATGCAATTCTTCCAAAATTAAAAACAAGCCAAAACCCAAAAAAGCCACTCGCACCACACAATCAACCTTTCAACTAATTCATATGGATGTAGTAGGTCCATTAAAACCTTCAATTAAATACAAAAAAAGATACTTCCTGACCATAGTCGATGACTACAGTAGATTCGGTTTTGTATACACCCTTAATCACAAAAGTGAGGTTTTCAAAAAATTTAAGGAGTTCTTTAAAATGGTAGAAACGCAACACAATACTAAAATTAAACAAATAATGAATGAATTCCTATCCAACGAATTTTCAACTTGGCTGAAATCACAAGGAATATTGCACTTTAAATCTTGTCCATTTTCCCATTCCAAAATGGAGTCTCTGAAAGGAAGAATGGTTTGCTACAAACCATGGTTAAATGTGTGTTAGATGATGCTGGTTTAAACCAGTCATTCTGGGCTGAAGCCCTTAATTATTCCAATTACACTATAAATCGCTTATGGTCCAGTACAATCAATAAGACCCCATACGAACTCATGTATGGAAGGAAACCAAAAATTGGGCATTTACACGTATTTGGTGTATCTGCTGATGTATATGTGCCCTCACAGTTAAGGCGCAAAGGAGAGAAAGTATCCAAAAGACTGATATTTATGGGGTACGAATCAGGAACCAAGGGATATCGCTTCATTGATAAAAATAATCACTTCATTGTATCCAGATCTGCCGTGTTTCATGAACACATGAACTGGTCAAAATTACATCTCAATGAAATTTACCCAGAATCAAAAAATATTACACACACGCACGCAAAACATCACACATCAGATACGAACCCCAAATCCACATCTACTAACAGAATCAAATGCCCAGTAATAGTTAATGATGAATGGAAAAAAGGACACCCCACTTTGAAAGTAGATCAATTAACCGAAAAAGAAGCTAAGTATATGCATAGCGATGAACATACCCAGAATAGGCCCATTAGATCCAATAGGGGCATAATTCCTAAAAGATTAGATGATTACGTACTGTCTATCCAAGCTAAACACCTGACTCCTAACACATATGATGACATACTTAAGCTACCCCTAGAAGAAAAAAGTAAGTGGGAGGAAGCAATGAAAAAAGAGATGGACAGTTTGAGAGAACTAAATGTATATACACCAACAGACCTGCCCACTGAGAAAACCCCTATTGGCACTAGGTGGATCTATAAAATCAAGGAGCTAGAGGATGGTAAATTCCTATACAAAGCCAGGTTGGTGGCTCAAGGCTTTGCCCAAAGATTTCCGGATGACTATGAAGACACTTACTCCCCAACCGTTAGATCAGAAAGCGTGAAAACAGCACTAGTGTTAGCTTCTATCTTAAATCTGGAAGTATATCAATTTGACGTGCAGACAGCCTATCTGCACGCTGATCTAGATAAAGAAATTTATGTGAAAGCACCCCCAGGAAAGGATACAAAAAAGGGAGAAATTTGGCTATTAAACAAGAGCCTTTATGGACTAAAACAGTCCGGTAAGCGGTGGTATGAGTGCTTATCAAAGATACTTAAAAATATGGGTTTTGTAGCTACTTCATCTGATTTTTGTTTTTTCACAAAAAAAAATAATGATTCTATTGAATATGTTTTGATTTATGTTGATGATATATTGTATTTTGGACACGACAAAATTAAATGTGATAATTTCGCTGAACAACTAGGCAAAAATTTCAACTTAAAAATATTAGGAAAGGTAAATAAGTATCTAGGAGTCCAAATTGACAAAACAGATAAGGGGTTCAAATTATCTCAGAAAGACAAGATTATGGAACTCATACAAAAATGTAACTTAATTAATTCAAAAATTTGTGATACTCCTATGTCAACTGATTTTTATAGGAATGTGTATAATGAGTACGAACCATTCAAGGATAACACGTTATATCGATCAATTATTGGGTCCTTATTATACATATCTAATTGGACCAGGCCTGATATCACCCTTGCTGTAAATTTGTTGTCAAGACATGTAAGCAATCCTAACTCATACCACTGGGAAGGAATTAAGAGGATTCTAAAATATCTAAAGTCTAGCATTGATATGTGCTTATTCTTAGAACCATTCATTTCTGAAAAACCAACTTTGACCTGCTACGCTGATGCTGATTGGGCTACTGATTCAAAAACCAGAAAAAGTACTTCTGGATATGTTTTTCTTATAAATGGCTGTGCGGTGCACTGGTACACAGGCAAACAGAATTTAATTGCCACTTCCACAGCGGAAGCCGAATATGTTTGTTTATCCAAAGCGGTCAACAATCTAACTTGGTTCGATGACTTGTTAACCAATGTGTGGGATGAACCTGTTTATCCAATTATTATCAATGAGGACAATAAGGCAGCAATTGATATATCAGCTTCCGAAGCAATAGGTCAACGATCTCGACATATCGATATAAAATATAAACATGTAAGACAACTGTCAAGTATAGGATTTATTAAAGCTATCCATTGCAATACTAGTGAACAAATTGCTGATATCCTCACTAAGCCATTGCCAACCAAACAACATATGTATTTGACTTCCAAACTTGATGTGCATATATAATCTTAATAACCCACCATTAGTTAGGTATTTTAGAGGGGGATTTGTTACAGATGAAAATACCTAACCTGATATCTGTAAATATGTGTGCTTGTTTATATGTCATTGTGTGATGTCATTGTGTCACTTACCATTGGTTAGTACTTACCATTAGCCCCGCCTTCTCTGTATATAAGTTCTTGCTCCTCCCAGATTAGTGCTTGTCTAATTGTGTTCCTGAGAAAGAAAATAAATAAATATTACTATTACAAGAAAGCCTACAGTCTCTTATATATGGGCCTAACCAGGATAACCAAACTAGCAACACGGACAGCCAAGAATTCGCCCAGCCGCCCAAAATGCCGCAAGTGGGGAAACGGCAAAAAAATCCAAAACCTACCGGGAATTCAGCTCCAATAAATGGGGAGGAGAACAAGAGGAGCTTCGGATTCCTCTCCTCTCTCCTTCCGCCCCTTCCCTTCCGTTTTTTCTCTGAGGTGGGGGGAAGAAGACGCTCTGGTCCCTCCTTCATCTCTTCCCCCGGGATCCCCTGCAGTTTCGCGGTCTGTCAACGGCTGTTTCCCTCTCGGAGGGCGCTGGGCGAGCCGCCTCTTTCCCGGTGGGGCGCAATCCAGATTGGCCGGAACCTTTACCTCCCTTCCTTCCCCCAGTCTCCTCCCGGCCCGGATTGCTTCTTGTTTAGCCTTCAGGTTCTTTGGAACATAGTTTCTCCCGCTCTTCTTTCTGACAGATTCTCCAATATTGGAATTCTGCCATCCTGTCACTTCCAGTCCTTCTCTTCGTTCAACAAGACATAATCAGTTCCTGCAACCTTTCCTCTTATGCTGTAGCCTCCACTCCCCTACTTATCTTTCTTGTTCTTCCCTGCACCCTTACTAGTCTCAACATCATTTTTATACCATGATACAAAATGTACAAAACCCCAAAGATGAACTTTAGCCCAATCTGGAATGTTTAAATGAGTTCATGAATAAACGGTTTGAAAACGCTTGGGCGGTTGCAAAGAAACCCTCAGGGATAGGACCTACTCTTAATGAGACTGTTGCCGTAATTCGAGGATCGGACTCAATAAAGAATTCAGAATTATATTATTCAAACAAAGTAATGTTTATTTACAGAAGGCATTCTATATTCACTGAGTGATTGTAGATAGAAGCAAAGTAGGAGGAGTGTGCATCCCCTTTTATATCATTGAGGCGGGATTAGGAGGTAGGAGTGGTTACAGAGGAATACATTAGGGAAGGAAGAATAAATTAACCTTTAGTACTCTATGAGCATATGTCTCTTTCATTTGAGAATAAGGCATTTATCCATGACAAATCCCCCTCTAAATGCCGATTCGACATACAGCAATAATTACATTCAGATTCAGATTCAGGACAATATAAAACATGCAGTTTTGAAGTTAAATATTTATGTTGTTTTGTTTGTAAAGGTTTAGTCAATATATCAGCTATTTGTTCTGTGGTTTCACAGTGAATAGCTTTAATAAATCCATTTTGAGATAATTGTCTTACATGTTTGTAGTTGATATCTATATGCCTAGATCTCTGACCAACGGCATCTGCTCTGGATATCACTATAGCAGCCTTGTTGTCTTCATGTATAATAAATGGTAGTGAAGGACTTTTCCAAACATTGGTTAATAGATCATTGAACCATATGAGATTATTAGAAGCTTTTGACAAGCATATATACTCTGCCTCAGTAGTAGATGTAGCTACTAGATCTTGTTTTCCAGTATACCAGTAGACTGGACAATTGTTAAGAAATAATATATAGCCGGAAGTACTCTTCCTGCTTTTAGTGTCGCCTGCCCAGTCAGCATCAGCGTAACAAGTGAGAATAGGCTCTTTAACATTGTTGGGCTCTAACAATAGGCAAAAATCTAAGCTGTGTTTCAAATACCTTAACACTCTTTTAATAGCTTCCCAATGATAAATTAAAGGCTTACTGACATATCTGGACAACAAATTGAGGGGTAGAGCAATATCGGGCCTGGTCCAATTAGCAATATATAAAAGGGAACCAATAACTGATCTGTAAAGTGTATTATCATTAAACTCAGGGGATGATTCATGCATATTCTTTAGAAAGTCAGCATGCATTGGGGTATCACAAGGTTTTGCATCATTCATATTGCATCTATTCAAGAGTTCAATAATTTTATCCTTCTGGGACAACCTAAATCCTTTTTTAGTTTTACTAATCTGTACTCCAAGATATTTATTCACTTTTCCCAATGATTTCAATGAGAAATGTTCTCCTAATTTTGTTACAAATGTATCTCTCTTATCTTTATGTTTACCAATATACAAAATGTCATCCACGTAAATTAACACAAATTCTAATGAATCACCATCTCTTCTAACAAAGAAACAATTGTCTGCAGTTGTGGCATTGAAATTCATAGTTTTGAGTACGTTGACCAAACATTCATACCAACGTTTACCGGATTGCTTTAATCCATACAAACTTTTGTTTAGTAACCATGTTTCGTTTCTATTTGTGTTCTGACTATGAGGAGCTCTTACATATATTTCCTTATCGAGTTTTGCATGTAGGTATGTGGTTTGTATATCGTATTGAAAGACTTCAAGATTAAGGGCTGAGGCTATTACTAAAGCTGTCTTAACACTTTCAGTTCTTACAGTGGGAGAATATGTGTCGGTATAATCCTCAGGGTACCTTTGGGCAAAGCCCTGTGCAACCAGTCTTGCTTTATATAATGTGTTGCCCTCTTCTAGATTTTTAATTTTAAATATCCACCTAGTGCCTATAATTGTTTTATCTTTTGGAGCTGGTGTTGGAGTGAATACTTTGAGTTCTCGCAAACTGTCCATTTCTTTGGCCATAGCTAATTCCCATTTCTTTCTTTCTTCTGTGGGGAGTTTTAATACTTCCTCATATGTATTAGGTGTTGATGTATCATTATTTATATGCATTATGTAATCCTTATATCTTTTTGGTACTTGGTTCCTGTTACATCTAATTGTTCTTTCTGGTCTGCTGTTGTTATCGTGTAAATATCTTGCTTCCTTTTGTGTTAATGAATCTGTTTTGATTTTGGGACAATTTCCCATCCATGTTTTGTTGTTGACCTTTTGTGTACTGTAGTTTTGTCCTTCTCTTTCTGTTTTATCTTGTGTCTTAATATCTGGTCTTGTTGACTTCCGGTTTCCTTGTCTTCGGCGGCGGTGGTGCCTTTTGAAGCTCCGCCAGCCCCGCCACTTGTAGAGCCGCTTCGCGACTAAGAAGCGGCTCGAAAACTTCAAAAATCTCTAGGATTTTTGAAGAGAGATCGCAGGGCACAGGTTGAGCCCCTGCAACCCCCCCAGGGAATAGTTTCTGGGGAGGGAACAGGAGCGGCTCCCATTCAACCTGCTGGAACTCCGGGCGGCGTGGGACAAGTCTGCTTCTGCAGAACAAGCCGGCTACAGGAAACCTTAAATTGAAAGAAAAGGAACCAGCTTTAATGAGCAGCATACTGTTACTTGAACCCTGAAACTCGGAAGCGCAAGTATTAGAGTTTTCTTGGCTTTCTAATCTGAGTGAAAAAATGCGGATGAGTGAAAGTGAACTGTAAAAACATGGCGCTTAGCCTTAGAGCTAACGAGCTGGCGAGTGTGGATTGCTGAACTCATCTTGCTTTGTTACAAAGTTTCTAAACTGCTACGAAGTTGCTTTGCTTGCAACAAGAGAAATAAGAGAGAAATTTCTCCTTTTTCAATACTGGACTTTGCTTTACTTTGGTTCTTATTTGATCAAATCTGGGGGACTTTTTCAGAAGTCTTTGTGGAGGTGGGAGAGGAAGAAGAACTTCCCTTTTTAATAAAACCAGCCTACGTGGCAGGATGGCCTCAAAGAAGCAGGAAGCGAAGGCAACAGGAGGTGGATCTCCCACACATAAAGCACAGCCTCCCCCAGTACAACAGATACAGACTCAGAAAAAAGATTTTGATGTGGGAGATTTAAAAGAATTTATTTCTAAAACTTTGGATGATAAACTTCAAAAATCACATCAGGAATTTATGCAGGAAATTAATGAAGTTAAAGATATGGTGAAACAGAATCAAAACAAGGTGATCAAAAAAATATCAGAAGTGGCGTCTGGCAGAATTTATTGTGAAAGTTGATTCTAAAGTTGAAGAACTTAAATCAGAAGTTAATGTTAAGATGAAAGACAATGATTATAAAATTGCTGATGTTGACAATAAAATGCAAAGAGTTGAAAATGAGATTGTCATGGTACAATTCAGGGCAATGGAGTTTGCCATACGGCTTCGAGGAATACGAGAAGAGGAAAGACAGGATTTGAGACAGGTTTGTTCTGAGGCCCTGGCCAAGATTCTACAAGTTAATCCTGATGTGGTTTTTCACAAAATAGATAAAATTTACAGAGTGAATTCTTGGGTGGCCAGACAAAGACAATTGCCCAGAGATGTGGTCATATATTTTACAGATAGAGAAATAAGAAATGACATCCTGCAAAAATCCTTTTATACTTCTGTGCAAGTGGGGGGCTCACGAATTGGAATTTATAAAGAATTACCCCCTAAAATGCTGAAAACTAGAAAAGAATTTGGCTTTCTTGTTAAGGAATTACAAAATTTACAGATACCATTTCGGTGGGACGCCCCAGTTGGTATAATTTTCAGATACAAGGGAGAAAGATATCGCTTGAATACCGTGGAGAAGGCACAGCACTTTTGCACTACTATTCTTAAGGAAAGAACACCATCTCCACGTACATCTACAGTTTTGGAGATTAAGGAGAGTGAAGAGAAGCAACCTCAACGAGAACTGCAAGAACAGTCTAAGCAGGAATTAGAGGAAATGCAAGGTGCAGAAGGAGGTTTTCTGGATGAGCCTTTGCTGGAATCTTCTCCAATCTTAGACCCGGTTAAGATGATTGAAGTTAAGGATCAACGTATAACTCGAGCTCAATCTAAGTTACTTAAACAAAAGCAACAACAACAACAGGAAAGACAAGATAAGAAGGCAGTTAAGAGTACTGCACAAGAGACTGGAGCCATGGGGGGAGCGAGATCGAAGCTTTCGGATGATCTTCGATTATTCTGCTCTTTGCTTCAGAAAGATGAAGATGATGTTTAAGTGTTTATCTTGGAATGTTAATGGGTTGAATTCAGCACAGAAAAGGAAGAAATTATTTACATATTCGAAACAATTTAATAATGATATAATTTGTTTACAAGAAACGCATATCACAACTCAAGATCATAAATATTTGATAAACTCCAAACTAGGAACACATTTTATATCTTCAAGTTCGCAAAAAAAGAATGGTGTGGTTATTTATGTAAATAAAAAGTTAACAGCTAAAGTTATAGAAGCAGATGAAGATGGTAGGTTTGTAGCAATTGAATTGCTTACAGCAAATGGCCAAATTCTTTTGATTGGAATTTATGCTCCCAATCAACAACAGGACCATTTCTATAAGATGTTACATACTATAATACTGCAATGGGACTACAGATCTATTTTAATTATGGGAGACTGGAATGGAGTAATTGATTCTAAATTAGATAAAAAGAGTTTGGCAAAGTCTAGGATCAGATTACCACAGACCTTTTTTGATATGAAAGAAGATATGGAACTAAAAGATGTTTGGAGAATACATAATCCAAAAGAATTGGACTACACTTTTTTTTCTGACAGACACAGATCCTTCTCTAGGATTGATTTTATTTTGTTGTCAGATGACTTACTTGTTAAGACAAAAAGAACAAAGATTTTTCCAAGAACTTTGACTGACCATAGCCCAGTATGGATAGAAATTGAGATGGATAAGGTTGAGAGACGTTCTTGGAGATTAAATGAGAACTTGTTTAGATACGAAAAAAATACAACAGAACTTAAAAAGCATTTGAAAGAATTTTTTGAAATAAATTTGAATAAAGGTACCCCAATTGAAATTGTGTGGGACGCAAGTAAAGCTTATATGAGAGGGGTACTTATCTACATGAACTCTAAACATAGACTGTTTCGACAAAAGAAAAGATCTGAATTGGAAACAGAAATAAAGAATAAAGAACAGTTACTTATTAAAAATCCAACAGATGAAAGAATATGCAGTGCTATAAAACTTTTGAAAGACCAATTTCAAATGCTTATGGCGGAACAAGTTGCAACAAATTTACAATATGCGAAGCATAATACATTTTGTAACGCTAATAAACCGGGCAGATGTTTGGCTTACACATTGAGGAAAAAACAAAGTATACGGACTATTGATAGTATTGATATTGGAAGGAAAGAAATCTTTCAACAAAAATTAATTAAAGAAGCTTTTGTGGACTATTATACCAAATTATATGCCAAAGAGGAGGTGCAGAATGGACTTATAGAAAAATATTTAAACGATAAAAGAGTTACAAAAATTACTGATCAACAAAAGGAAAGAATGAATTATCCTATAACAGAGGAGGAGATAATAGTAGCAATTAAACAGTTAAAAACAGCCAAAGCTCCTGGCACAGATGGTTTGACCGCAGTGTATTACAAAACTTTGCAAGCTGAAATGGTGGAACAACTTAGAGATTTATTTTGCAATATTCAACAAGGGGGTAAAATACCCCCATCATGGACAACAGCTTACATATCTTTGATACCAAAAGAACAAATCGGTCCTAAAAAACCAGAGAACTATAGACCAATATCTCTTTTGAATACAGATTATAAAATCTATGCGAAAGTATTAGCCAACAGGTTGATGCCAGTAATCCAAAAGGTGATTCATGATGATCAAGCGGGATTTATCGAGGGCAGATACATGAAGGATAATGTAAGGCAAGTAATAGATTTATTGGAATATCTTGAGAAGAATAAACAGATTCCTGCAGTGCTGGTCTTTTTGGATGCAGAGAAGGCCTTTGATAGAGTGGATTGGAATTTTCTACTAAAGACTTTAAAAAAGATGGATTTTGGGGATCAATTTATACAGGCGATTTCAGCAATTTATCAAGAGCAAAAGGCACAGATCCTTATTAATGGAAGTTTGACAACAGAGTTTAAAATTGAAAAAGGAACAAGACAGGGATGTCCGTTGTCCCCACTTTTATTTATTTTAACACTAGAAGTCTTGCTAAATACAATACGGGACTCTAATATCTTGAAAGGTATAATGATTAGGCAAGAGGATTACAGAATAAAGGCATTTGCAGATGATCTGGTTGTTACCCTATCACAACCAATGGAATCAATAATCCTGATGAAGGACATTATACAAGACTATGGTAAAGTTTCAGGTTTTAGACTGAATCCAAAAAAGACTAAAATGATAGCTAAAAACATGACACAAGATCGTAAACATGAGCTTGAAAGGAGGGCAGGTTTTGAGACTGTACCTAAGGTAAAATATCTAGGAGTTCAGGTTGCAGAATCAAACATGAAATTGTTTCAAAATAACTATGAGGTGTTGTGGCGAGAGGTGCAGAAAGATATGGAGACTTGGAAAAAACTGCAGCTGTCTCTACTTGGAAGAATAGCAGCAGTTAAGATGAACATTTTGCCAAGATTTCTTTTTTTGTTTCAAATGATTCCGGTGCTTAAAAGTGATAAACAATTGAAAGTTTGGCAAACTGGAGTGAATAAGTTCGTCTGGAACGAGAAGAAGCCGAGAGTGAAATTGAAAATTATGCAAGATGTTCAGGAAGAGGAGGTCTTAAACTTCCAAACCTACAGCTATATTATGATGCAGCAGCTTTAACTTTAACAAGTGATTGGTTTGGAAGTAAAAAGGCTGGAATATTGAATGCAGAAAGTTTTGATCTTGAATTTGGATGGCATGCTTACTTATTTTATGATGACAAAGTTGATAAAGTATTTAAAAGTCATATACTTAGAAACTCTTTGATGAGAGTTTGGAAGAAGCACCGACTCAAATGGGATTATAAAATACCGCTATGGCTGGATCTTGGTCATACTTTGTGGAATACAAATATAATGTCACTCGGGGGGTTTTTATACAAAGAGGTTCTTTTTACAGATGCGGGCAGATGGCAGCTGAAGACATTGCAGACACTGTTGGACGAAGGGATTAATTTAACTTGGTTACAATATAATCAATTACAATTGAGATGGAAAGAGGACCAAAAAACTGGTATTATGTTGCATGAGGAAGAATTGGTTAGACATATAAAAGAGAAAGGTCCAATGCATATCAAAAGGCTTTATAATGTTTTGCTAGAAAGGGATTCAGAAACTGAATTAGTTAAAGATTGTATGATTAAGTGGGCACAAAATTTTGAAGAACCAGTGATGTTGGAAACATGGGAAAAAATTTGGGTTCAGAATGTTAAATTTACACAGTCGCAGAACCTGAGGGAAAATTTCTATAAAATGTTTTATAGATGGCATTTAGATCCCAAAAAGTTGTCATGTATGTACCCTAATGTTCAGCCAAAATGTTGGAGATGTGAATGTTTGGATGCTACGTATTATCATGTTTGGTGGACCTGTAGGAAAGTTAAGGCTTTTTGGATAAAAATTTGGTGGGTCATGCAGAATGTGTTGAAGAAAAAAATTCAATTCTCTCCACAATTGTTTTTATTGGGTATAGTTAAGGGTTTTACATCGGGTGAAACAAAACTGATACTGTATATGATAACAGCAGCAAGATTGTTGATAGGTAAATACTGGAAAAATGAAGCTTTGCCCACTATTGAGGAATGGACTTTGAAGATGGCCAGTTTTGCAGAGATGGCGAAGATTTCAGCATACTTAAAAGATTGTTCACAAGAGACTTATGAATGGGAATGGAAAAGATGGATAGAATATGTTCAGAACAAATATCAAACTAGAAAGTATCAAATAGCCTTTACTTGAAAATAATGTTTTAGAAATATTTTAATGTAATGAGATAAAAAGAAAAATCATACAGGGGAGGGAGGGGTTCAAGTTTATACATAAGTGTCATATTAAGGTTTTTTTTTTTTACGAGTTATGAGTATATTATAGGGAAGTCTGGGGGGAGGGGAGGGTTAGGGAGGGTTAGGGAGGTTGGGAAGTTTGGGGGGGGTGGGGGGGGAAAGGGGTGAAAATGTAATTGTAAAACTTTTGCAATAAAAAAAAAATATCTGGTCTTGTTGTTGGAAGTATCTCATTAAGATGTATCTTAGACCAATTGGCCTGTTCGTGAAATACAGCTGTCCTAGAAATTATAAATTTGTTATTATTGTCAATAAATCTATATCCCTTTGTACCTGTTTCATAGCCCATGAACCTGAGCCTCCTAGATACATTATCTCCCTTACGTCTCAATTGTTTTGGTATATGTACATCCGCTGTAACTCCAAATACATGCATGTGGGCTATCTTGGGTTTTTTACTATACATCAATTCGTATGGTGTTTTATTTATGACATTAGACCAAAGTCTATTAAGGGTATAATTGGAATATAATAGTGCTTCTGACCAGAAATGTTTGCCTAAACCAGCATCTTCTAATGTACATCTAATCATGGTTTGTAGTGTCGAGTTTCTTCGTTCTACTACTCCATTTTGAAAAGCAAAGAAAGGACTAGAGGTGAAATGTAACATCCCTTTGGCCTTTAGCCATTGGGATAAATCCTTTGACATGAATTCAGATCCTCAGTCATAATCTGTTTTATTTTTATATTGTGTTGTGTTTCTACACGTTTATAAAATTCTTTAAACTTTTGAAATGTTTCATCTTTGTGTTTTAAGGTGTAGACAAAGCCATAACGACTATAGTCGTCTACAATAGTAAGAAAATATCATTTTTTGTATGTAATTGATGGAGTTAGTGGGCCAACTAGATCCATATGAACCAGGTTAAAAATATGATTTGATGTTCTTGTTGCCTTTTTGGGTCTGGGCTTGATTCTGAGCTTTGAGGACTTACATACTGAGCATTCCAAGTAATTTTTACAGTCTTTTATTTTAACACCTTCAGCATGTTCAATCATTTTTTGTATTACAGGAAAACTGGCATGTCCTAATTTTCTGTGTAATATGTGTGCACATTCATCATGGATTGGGTTTCCAATTATTGGTCTTTTGTTAGTATGTGTATTACTGACAGATAAGGTTTCATCATTATGTTCTTGTTCATGTTCCTCATTGTCACTGTCATTGTCATTTTCATTCTCTATGCTATTGTCATTTTCCATGTTTGAATCAATATTGTGTAGCCATCTTTCCTCTGTGATTAGATATGGTAAATCTCCTTTGGTAATTATATTACCTATGTTTATTTTGTTTTTCTCTAGAGTTACTTTTCCCTTTGAGAATATTATATTTATGTTAGAGTCCCTGCTTAGCTTTATTGCACTAAGAATGTTGTGAGGTATTTTGGGTATTAATAGGACCCCCTCTATTTTCCCTAGACCGGGTAATTCTATATTTCCTCTTCCAATGACTTGGACTTCTTCTTGATTAGCCACTTTAATTACAAATTTATCTTCTACGAAGTAAGATAATATTTTCTTATCATGTGTTGTGTGATTTGTTGCCCCGGAATCAATGAGCCAGGCATTATCCTTTGATTCTTGGTTTTTGGTTATAGTGTACTTGTCTAACCCATATAATGATCCAGATTTCCTATCTCTTGAGTTATCTCTGTCCCCTCTATGTTCTCTAAAGTTTGGTGAGTTTCTGTGTCTGTGTCTGTCAATAGATGATTGCCTGTCGTGGTATCTGTTTCTAATGTCATGTCTTTGTCTTTCCCTAGGAGGTTTTGGACAGTCCCTTCTATAATGTTCCTTGGAACCACAATTATAACACTCAATTGATTCTTGATACCTGTCTTGGAATACTACCCATTTGGTTTGTCTGCGTTCTTTGTATGTACTGTATCGGTTTCTTCTCAAATTATCTTCAGCTATTAATCTATTTGACAAACTCTCTATAGATAGCTATCCTAAATTGATTGTATCCAAATGTGATATGTAATTGTCCCATGATGGGTCTAATGAATTAATGATAACACTTTTCATTGTCTGATCAGATATTATTTCTCCCCTTAAATGAAGTTCTGCTCTAATTTTGTTTAGTGATAATAAATGTTCACTTATGGTAGTTCCAGGTTTTATCCTGGCTGAGAAAAAGTTTTTAGACATTCTAGTTGTGGTTGCCACACTTTCACTATGAAACAGTTTAAACATACAATGAATTATTTCTGAGACAGTTAGATTGTGCTTAATACTATGATAGATAGCAGGTGATATACTAGATATTAGTAAATAAAATGCTCTGTGATGTAGGCAGTCCAATTTTAGGGTCCATGGTTTTTTAGGAGGGTTAGTTATAAAAAATAATAAATTCTCTTTTAAGAAAACAACCTGGAGTTGTTGACTCCATTCCTGCAAATTAATACCGTCTATTCTCAATTTTGGAAAATCATTAGGCAAGTTTCCAATGTTATTTGTTGCATTACTTACAACTGGAGGCTGTCCATGATCTTGTACATGTTGATAGTTGCAGAATGGTGTAGGTATACTCGCGATTAGTCTGAATGGTTCTCTCTGTTCTTTGTTGTCTCTGTATTCTTCTGGGCGTATTTGCGCATGCGCGTTGTTCATTTTGTTCCTGAAGCTGTCGGAAGAGGTTCTTGTCGTCGTAGCTCCCTCGTAGTGCTCTTCCTCTGATGATTCGCTCTCTGTTTTGACTTTAGGTGGCCAGGTGATGATCGGGGCTTGCTTCTTTCCATCGAAGTCGTCTTGGTTGAGGCCTCTGGCTCCCAGAAGCGTTTGTGGTGTGGGCGAGTACTTGCAAGGCTCTCTGGGTTCGGGCGTTGGTGTTCTTGTCGTTCGGGTTGAAGTGGATAGATGCTGAGACATTTGCTTGCTTGCTTCTGCGTCTTTGATTTTGGATTGTGCTGTCTTTGGTGTTTTCGTCGATTTCTTTGATATTTTTAAATTCGGACCGAAAGTTGCAAAAAGTGTTTTCATAGCTGTTTCGATTTGTGGTTTGGTTGGTGCTTCTTCGGTGTCTGTATCAGATTCTTCTGAAGAATAGAATTTTTCTTTTTTATTTTTCACGCTGTGTAAAGCTTTTCGCGCCAGCCATTTTGAACTCTGCTTTCTGATTGGTTCTGATTCAGCCATTTTTGCTGGTCTGGCGAAACCAAGATGGCTGCCATTCAAAATTTTGCACGGGACTGTTAGTCTTTCTTTTAGTTACACTCTCATCTATAGGTAATTCGCTTACCATTTTGTGATCTTTAGATTCTGATGCGTTGGTGTGATTTTCTCTCGCTGCTCCGCTATCTTTTATGATGTCTTGGAGATTAGCGATGAGATTTTTGTCGTCTTTTTGGCTTTTTAGCAGTCTTAATATTTCTGATCTGAGTGTGCTGTTTTCTGTCTCGCTCGCTTCTTGTTCATCGATTACCTCTTTGTTGTCTGTAGTGAAGTCTTCAGATTCTCTTGCCATTATAGTTGTAGATTCATCGATCATTTGTTGATCTGTTTCCATTTCTTTGTTATGTGCGCTGGTGTTGGGTCTTTCTCTTTTGTTTCTGACGTTTTCTTTCTTTGGCATGTCTTTTTCTTATTGAGTCAGCCAACCATCCTCTGCTACCAGATTGTTGCCGTAATTCGAGGATCGGACTCAATAAAGAATTCAGAATTATATTATTCAAACAAAGTAATGTTTATTTACAGAAGGCATTCTATATTCACTGAGTGATTGTAGATAGAAGCAAAGTAGGAGGAGTGTGCATCCCCTTTTATATCATTGAGGCGGGATTAGGAGGTAGGAGTGGTTACAGAGGAATACATTAGGGAAGGAAGAATAAATTAACCCTTAGTACTCTATGAGCATATGTCTCTTTCATTTGAGAATAAGGCATTTATCCATGACAGAGACTTTGCCTTGCCTGTTTTGGAAAGAAAAATATTGGGGTGAAGACAGATATCAGCTGTTCAAGAGAGGCTGAATCAGGAAAGGAAACCAAGAAGTTCTAGACCAGTGGTTCTCAACCTTCCTAATCCCGCGACCCATTAATACAGTTCCTCGTGTTGTGGTGACCCCCAACCAGGGGTGGATACTAAAATTTTTACTATCGGTTCTGTGGGCTAAGAGCCACTTAGTTCCCTCAACCCGCATTCAACATTTGGGTGCGGTGATTGATACCAGCTCGATGGAGGTTGCCTTATCCCCTGAACGTCAATACAGTCTCTCTGACCTCGCCAACCGTTTTCGAATACTCAAGGTGGCCTCGGTGTTAGATCTCACCACCTTACTGGGCAAGATGGTAACATCCTACGGGATCATCCCTTGGGCTCGACTCCACAGTAGGCAGCTACAATGGTTCTTACTCCCCTTCCAAAGGAATCCGGCTCAGCTGCCCACTTGTCGGGTACAGCTCCCTCCTTCGGTCATCACATCGCTGTTTTGGTGGACTTTGCCCGCGGTGTCCAAAGGCTCCAAATTTTTCGAGCCTCAGAGGATTGTTGTCACTACAGATGCGAGTCTGCTCAGTTGGGGGGCCCACCTCGAGTCCCGTTCGGCCCAAGGCCAATGGTCCCTTCAAGAACAATCTCTCAGCATCAATGTCCTGGAACTGCGCGCAGTGTACCTGGCTCTCCGCAGTTTCCGCTCTCAGGTCCACGGTCAGGATGTGTTGGTCCTCACGGACAACATCTCGGCCAAAGCCCACATAAACCGTCTCGGTGGCACCCGCTCGAAGGCTCTAATGAAGGAAGCTCTCCATCTCAGTCTCTGGGCAGAACGTCATCTGAGGTCCGTCCGGGCGGACCACATTGCCGGGAAGGACAACATCCAGGTGGATGCCCTCAGCCGCACTCGGATAGACCATTCGGAATGGAGCATTCCCCAACATCTCTTCACCCAACTGACTCTTCAGTTCGGCTCCCCACAGGTGGACTTGTTCGTCTCCCCCAGCAACCACAGACTTCCTCGCTTTTACTCTCGATTCCCTGCGCTCGGGGCGGAATCAGTGGACGCGCTGCGGAGCTCCTGGCCTCAGGACCTCCTCCTTTACGCATTTCCTTCTCTTCCCCTGGTGGCCAAGATAATTCGCAAGCTGCTAATGGAGAAAGTGGAGCTCATCCTCCTTGCTCCACACTGGCCCCGCAGACCCTGGTTTGCAGACCTCGTGTCTCTCTCAGTGGCTCCTCCGTGGCGGATTCCGGACAGTCAGATCATATTGCAGCAAGGCAAACTAATCCATCCGGACCCTCAATCCTTTCACTTGACCGCCTGGAGGTTGAGCGGTGCCATTTGATCAAGGCAAAGGTCCCCCCTGCTGCCATCCCTGTCATTCTGGCTGCTCGGCGACCATCTACCTCCCGCATCTATGACTCAACTTGGAGGTCATTCCGTCGATGGTGCTCTAAGAATCATTTCGATCCTTCTTCTATTTCAGCAGCTCAATTGGTGGGTTTCCTGCAGGACGGCTTTGCCTCTGGCCTCTCGCCCAACACCTTACGCTGTCAAGTGGCGGCTTTGTCGACTGTCCTGACCTTAGTTCCTGGTACTCCCCTAGCCAAGGATCCGCTCATTCGGGCTTTCCTCTGTGGCGCCACCAATTTGTGCCCCCCGGTGGTTCACTGGTTCCCTACCTGGGACCTCAACAAGGTGCTAACGGCTCTCATGAAGCCCCCCTTCGAACCTCTCCGGGAGGTCAACCTGAAATTCCTTTCCTTTAAGGTCTCCTTTCTGGTTGCAATCACTTCTGCAAGTCGTGTATCGGAATTAGCCTCCCTTTCTGTCCGCTCTGATCTATGCATCTTCCACAAGGACAGGGTGGTGCTCCGTCTGGACCCTGCATTTATCCCAAAAATAAACTCAGCATTCCACAGATCCCAGGAGCTCATCCTGCCCAATTTTTGTCCGTCCCCAAGTCATAACTTGGAAAAGGTCTGGCACACCCTGGACGTCCGCTGGGCTTTGAAGATCTATTTGTCCCGGACGTCATCCTTCCGGAGGACGGAAGCACTCTTCATCTCTTTCCAACCATCGTCTATGGGGTCTCGTATTACATCCACCACTGTGGGCCGTTGGCTGCGAGCTACCGTCTCTCTCACTTACGAATCACAATCCCTGCCTGTACCACATCGGATTACGGCACACTCCACCAGAAGCGCTGCTACTTTAGCTGCATGGGTGACTCAAGCACCGCTCGAGGAAGTTTGTCGTGCCGCAACGTGGACTTCGGTGACCCCCTTTATACGGCACTACCGTTTGGACGCCTCCGCCTCCACTGATGCAGCCTTCGGCAGGAGAGTGCTACAAAGTGTTCGAGTGGATCCCTTCCGATAGGACATGGCTTTGGTATGTCCCTTGCCTGACTGCCGTGACAGCCAATAGGAGAATGGGCGTTGTACTTACCTGATACGCCCCTTCTCTGTGCTGCTGTCACAGCAGTCAACCCCACCCTATTCTTCTGAGGGGTTCCCTCGGGGCGGGTGGTACTTCCACTTCTACCATTTTATCTCTACAGACACGCCTGCCTACTGGAATCCTTCGCCTCAAAACTGGAAGCCAAAGAGAGAGGGCGGAGCTTAAAAAACTTCCAGTAGGCTCGGTCCTATAAGAAGCTACCGTTGCCTTACCCTTGCCTGACTGCTGTGACAGCAGCACAGAGAAGGGGCGTATCAGGTAAGTACAACGCCCAATCTAGATGTTTTTACAGTGTAGTAGTTGCAGATTACAGGACAATTTTTTTCTAAAACCAAACTACTTGTCAGATAGCATGTTGTTTGCCTCTAGGTGGCGGATTATGGATTGGTATATAATTGATTCCATGACTTTACAGGGGAGGCAACACAGGGAGATTGCTCTGTAATTTTTGACTAAACTAGGGTCCCCCTTTTTAAAATTAGTATAACCGTGGCTAGTGACCATAGGTTGGGCAGGGAGCTGGTTCAAAAGATACCTCATAGATTGTGCATAGGGTAGTAGCAAGCTTTTTCAAAAGGTAGGCACATAGTCCATCAGGGCCAGTAGATAGGGATAGCTTCAGGTTTTGTAGTTCCGTTTCAACATTATCTCCTGTAAAATCAACATATAGTAAATCACTACTATTTGTTATGGTACGACTAGGAAGTGAGGGTCAGTGGCCATTGCTCTCAACAAAGACTGAACTGGAGAACGTATTGAAAAGGTTGGCCTTAACAGCATCGTTACCGTCTTCCCCTTTAGATCCTTTTAAGGGTGGTATCGTTTTCGAGTCTTTAAGTTTTGCGTTAACAAAATTATAGAAGGCTCTGGTGGTCTTCGAGTTTAACACCGCTTCCTACTGTTTGCAATAGTGGTTGGAACCAGGGTGGATAAAAATCAGATTTTTTTAAAAAAATCAAAAAAATGAGATTTTTTTGATTTAAATCGGATTTTTTTGATTTAAATCGGATTTTTTTTATTTTTATCAAATTTATTTTAATAAAAAACTTTTGGGGTAAAAATCTATCGTAAGATAGTTTTCTATTTAAGATACATAAATAATTTAGTTTATTCAGCATGAAATGGAGCTTAGTTATGTAGCATGAGGCTGTATATTCTGCAACACTGGGACTATCGGTGAGTCAACAGTGGGTCAAAGGAGTAGCAGAGATGACAGTTGCTCTTTAAAAATTATGATTTAAATCGAGTTGATTTAAATCAACCCTTTTTACTAGTGATTTAAATCATGATTTAAATTGTGATTTAAATCAACTCGATTTAAATCAAATCCACCCTGGTTGGAATATTTGCCCTTTATCTGGCGGCATAAGGCTTTGTAGCGGCTTTTAAAGTTAGCTACATAGCCAGTTTTGTCTTCTCGCCAAAGAGTTTTTTTTCTTCGATTTCAACTTACTTATTGCTATGGGTAATTTGTTCTTTTTAGCTTCAGAGGTAATTTTTGGTACATATAGATTAATGACTCTATTGGTTTAGAGTAAAAAAGTGTTATAATAGTCACCTGCAGTTTTACAATCTGTGAATAGAAGGTCCCCATCAAGGGATGCGAGGTTGGCAGCTATGAGATTATAGTTGGCTTTTTTAAAGTTATAATTTGTAGTACTGTCATTATGACCCTGTTCACAAGGACACAAATTGAGACAAAAATCTATCAAGCTGTTGGAAAATGGTTTTTTTAACTTATAAACCATAAATTGAATTTAGGTATTATAGAAGATGAGATCTAAGCAATTGTTTTTTTTCTTTTATTGAAAAAGTTTTACTAATACAAATTTTCCCATTCCCCCCCCCCTTACCTCCCTAGCCCTCCCTAACCCTCCCCTCCTCCCATGACTTCCCCAAGGTGAAATCCATCCACATTATCATACTTTACCACCCTTCTATTCTCCCCCCTGTGTACTATACATTTCCACATAACATTAAGCTATTTTACCCCCTATATACTATACACTTCTACACAACATTCAGCTAAAAGCTATCTGGTACTTCCTAGTTTGGTATTTGTTCTGCACATAATCTATCCATTTCTTCCACTCCCTTGCATAAGTCTCTTGAGTCCGGTCTTTTAAGTATGCTGATATCTTCGCCATTTCTGCAAAACTGGCCACCTTCAAAGTCCATTCTTGAATTGTAGGCATATCATCCCTTTTCCAATATTGACCAATCAGTAACCTAGCTGCTGTCACCATATACAATATCAATTTCATTTCACCCACTGAAAAGCCCTTAACTATACCCAGTAAAAACAATTGAGGAGAAAATTGGATTTTTTTCTTCAGAACATTTTGCATAACCCACCAAATTTTTATCCAGAAAGCCTTTACTTTCTTGCAGGTCCACCATATATGATAATATGTAGCATCTAAGCAATCACATCTCCAACATTTTGTTTGAACATTAGGATACATGCACGACAATTTCTTAGGATCTAAATGCCACCTATAAAACATTTTATAAAAATTTTTCCTCAAATTCTGTGACTGTGTGAATTTAACATTCTGAACCCATATTTTTTCCCACGTTTCCATCATAACTGGTTCTGCAAAATTTTGCGCCCATTTTATCATACAATCTTTAACCAATTCATTTTCTGAGTCTCTTTCTAACAAAACATTATAAACCCTCTTAATATGCATTGGGCCTTTCTCTTTTATCTGTCTAACCAGTTCTTCTTCATGCAATATTAATCCAATTTTTTGATCTTCTCTCCATCTCAATTGAAGTTGATTATATATTCCGTATAATGTGACCAAGATCCAACCAAAACGGTATTTTATAATCCCATTTGAGCCGGTGCTTCTTCCATACACTCATCAAGGAGTTTCTAAGCATATGGCTGTTGAATACTTTATCCACCTTGTTTTCATAAAATAAATATGCATGCCAACCAAATTCAAGGTCATAACTCTCTATATTCAATGTTCCAGTCTTTGTCCTTCCAAACCAATCAGTTGCTTGTGTAAACGCTGCTGCTTCATAATACAGTCACAGGTTTGGAAGTTTAAGACCTCCCCTTTCACGAACATCTTGCATAATTTTCAGTTTTACTCTTGGCTTTTTCTCATTCCAGACAAACTTATTCACTCCTTTTTGCCATTCCGTCAACTGTTTATCACTTTTAAGCACCGGAATCATTTGAAAGAAAAATAGAAATCTAGGTAGAACATTCATTTTAATTGCTGCTATTCTTCCAAGTAGAGACAGCTGCAGTTTTTTCCAAGTTTCCATATCCTTTTGTACCTTTCGCCACAACACTTCATAATTGTTTTGGAACAGTTTTATATTTGAATCTGCAACTTGAACTCCTAGATATCTCACCTTTGATACTATTTCAAAGCCTGCCATCCTTTCCAGTTCCTTCTTTTGATTAACTGTCATATTTTTAACTAACATCTTAGTTTTTATCTGATTCAGTCTGAATCCTGATACCATACCATATTCTTCTATAATGTCTTTCATCTGAATTATTGATTCTATCAGCTGTGTTAGGGTAACAACCAGGTCATCTGCAAATGCCGTTGTTCTGTAATCCTCTTGCCTTATCACTATTCCCTTCAAAGTGCTCGAGTCCCGTATTGTATTCAACAAGACTTCTAAAGTTAGAATAAACAACAATGGGGATAACGGGCAACCTTGTCTTGTACCTTTTTCTATACTGAAATTTGTTGTTAAACTTCCATTAATGATAATTTGTGCTTTTTGCTCTTGATAAATTGCTGAAACCGCTTGTACAAACTGATCCCCAAAGTCCATCTTTTTTACAGTCTTTAATAGAAAGTTCCAATTCACTCGATCAAAGGCCTTCTCCGCATCCAAAAACACCAGCACTGCAGAGACCTGTTTATTCTTCTCAAGATATTCCAATAAGTCTATAATTTGCCTCACATTATCCTTCATATATCTGCCTTCTATAAATCCTGCTTGATCATGATGAATCACCTCTTGAATAACTGGCATTAATCTGTTGGCCAATACTTTCGCAAAAATTGTATAATCTGTATTCAGGAGAGATATTGGTCTAAAATTTTCCGGTTTTGTAGAACCTGCCTCCTCTTTCAGTATTAAAGAAACAAAAGCTGCTTTCCATGAAGGGGGTATTTTTCCCCCTTGTTGTATGCTACAAAATAAGTCTTTAAGATGTTCAATCATTTCTGCTTGTAAAGTTTTATAATACACCGCAGTTAAACCATCTGTTTCTGGAGCTTTAGCTGTTTTCAGTTGTTTAATAGCAACAATAATCTCCTCAGCTATTATTGGTAGACTCGTTCTTTCCTTTTGATCACTAGAAATTTTTATAACTCTCTTTTCTTCTAGATATTTATTTGTAAGTTCATTCTGTATATCATCTTTGGCATATAGTTTGGTATAATAATCTAAGAAGGCTTCTTTGATTAATCTTTGTTGAAATACTTCCTTCCTTTTATACTCAATACTACCAATAGTCCGAGTACTCTGCTGTTTCCTCAGTGTGTAAACCAACCACCTACCCGGTTTATTGGCATTACAAAATGTATTGTGTTTCGCAAATTGTATATTAGTTGCTGCTTGTTCCGCAGTGAGCATGTGATATTGATCTTTCAAAAGTTTTATAATTCCTTATAATTTTTCATCTGTTGGATTTTTTATAAGCAACTGCCCTTTCTTCTTTATCTCCCCTTCCAGCTCTAATCTTTTTCTTTGTCGATTTGATTTATGTTTAGAATTCATATAAATCAGTACCCCCCGCATATACGCCTTGCTCGCATCCCAAACAATTTCAACAGGGGTACCCTTATTTAAGTTCATTTCAAAAAATTCCTTCATTTGTTTTTTAAGTTCATTTACATTCTTTTCATATCTAAACAAATTTTCATTTATTCTCCAAGATCTTCTCTCATTCTTTCCCATTTCTATTTCTATCCATACCGGGCTATGGTCAGATAAAGTCCTCGGAAATATCTTTGTTTTCTTTGTTTTTAAAAGTAAATCAACCATGAGTAGAATAAAATCAATCCTAGAGAAGGATCTATGTCTATCTGAGAAAAAAGTAAAATCCAATTCTTTTGGGTTATGCTCTCTCCATATATCTTTCAATTCTAAATCTTCCTTCATATCAAAAAAAAATCTGTGGTAATTTAACACGACTTTGCCAAACTCTTTTTATCTTTTTTAGAATCTATTACTCCATTCGTCTCCCATAAGTAAAATAGATCTATAGTCCCATTGTAATATTTTAGAGTACAATATTTTATAAAAATTTTCTTGTTGCTGATTAGGAGCGTAAATTCCAATCACCAAAATTGGGCCATTATCTGTAAGAAGTTCAATTACTATATATCTTCCACAATCATCTGCTTCTATAATTTTTGCTGACAATCTTTTATTTATATAAACCACTACACCATTCTTTTTCTCCAAATTTGAGGCTATAAAATGTGCTCCTAATCGAGAATTTATCAAGTATTTTTGGTCTTGAATTCTAATATGAGTTTCTTGTAAGCAAATAACATCATTATTAAATTGTCTCAGATAATGAAATATCTTTCTTCTTTTCTGTGAATTCAGTCCGTTCACATTCCAAGACAAAAATTTAATTGTTATTTGTAGTGTCCTGAAGCGTTAAGAGCATTTGCTGAAGCCTCTGTTCCAAACTAGTAGTCTTTGGCTTAGCTCCTCCCATAGCTTCAAATTTTGCTTTGCCATTGACTCCCTGCTTATCTTGTGGTGGCTTGGACCTCTGCTGTTGCTGTTTCTCTACCATTTGTTTGTAAGCTGCTCAAGTTATACGCTGATCTTTAGCATTGTGCAACATCAGATCAAGATCCGCTGCCACTTCTCTTGTATTTTTAGGTGGTGCACCTATAGGCTCTAAGGGAAGATCCAGCAGCGGTTGATCTAAAAATCCTCCTATTGCTCCTTGAGCTTCCCTTGCCTCCACCTCCGTCTATTTCTGCTGCTCTTCAAGCTCTTGTTCAAATTGCTTGTCTTTCTCACCCTCCTCTATACGTAACATTGAGGATGTGCGTGGAGATGTTGTGCCAGCTTTAAAAACATTGAAGTAAAATTCTTCCTCTTTTTCAACAGTATTTAGTCGATATCTCTCTCCTTGATACCTCAATATTATGCCAACTGGAGTATCCCATCTGAATGGAATTTGTTGTTTCTTTAATTCAGTCACCAAAAATCCAAAGTCTTTTTTGTCTCTTAGCATCTTAGGCGGCAATTCTTTGTAAATCCCAATCTCCTTTCCATCCACTTGGATAGTAGAAACAAAAGACTTTTGTAGTATGTCATTTCTTACTCTTTTATCTGTAAAGTAAATCACCACATCTCTGGGCAATTGTCTTTGCCTTGCCACCCAAGAATTCACTCTATAGACCTTATCAATTTTGCAAAAAATATCATCAGGGTCAACCTTTAGCATAACAGCAAGAGCATCAGCACAGACCCTTCTCAGATCTTCTCTATTATTCTCTTTTATTCCTCTGAGTCTTACAGCAAACTCCATAAATCTAAATTGCATCATTGTGACTTCATTTTCAATCCTTTGCGTTTTATTATCAACATTAAAAATTTTATGATCAGCTTCCTTCAATTTAGATTCTACTTCTGCACCAAGTTCTTCCACTTTTTTGTCAATCTGGACAATTACTTTTGACAAGCCAGTCACAACTGTCAGTATGTCCCGTTTCATCTTATCATACTTTTCTTGAACCACCTCATTAAATTTCTGTTGAGATTTTTCAAATTTCTGGTCCAAAACTTCATTTTGGTCTCTCAAAGCCCCAACAATAAATTCCTTCAAATCTTTAAAACCAATCTCCTGTGTTTGACTCTGTGTCTGCAAACTTAAAGGCTACTCTTGTGACTTGTGAGTGGAGGAGGCCCCCCCTGCCGCTTTGGCTGGCTTTGAAGCCATTCTGCCACGCAGACTGATCTTTTGTAAGAAGGAGATCCTCCCTTTTCCACCACAGAGTCCTTTCAAAGATTTCCCCAGCTTTAGTCAAACCTCAAAGGAGGGGAAACAGATCAATTCACTTCAAAAAAAGAGAAACTTTTCCCTTTTCTTCTGGCCAGCGCTGTTACTTTTTGTTACTTTGTAGCGCAATGAACTCAAACAAATCCACTTTCGCTTTCAGCTTTCCTTATTGCTAAAGCCGGGCGCCATTTTAAGAAACTTTTACTTTTCTCAGTTACTGAATTCATTCACAGGGCTAAAGAAATACTTGCAGTTTGAATTTCAGGTCCAGATTTCACCCTGCTTATTTTTTTTTTTTAAGTTCTCTTAGCTTTTGCTCGTTACATTGGTCGCGTCGTCTGGCTCTGCTGAATGCAGAGTTGTCCCCGGAGTCCAGAGCCTCAGCGAGCTGAATAGGGAGCCCCACCCTACTTCCTCCCCAAAAGCCAAAAAGACAGTCTGGGCACTTCGTAGGGGGCTCTACCTTGTCTCGCCGGCTCTCCTACCGATTCTTCAAGATCGTGGAGTTTTTCAAGGCGCCTCTCAGCTGTAGAGGCGGCTCTAACAGGCGGCGGGGCTGGCGGTCTTAAAAGGACTGTCTAGCGATGACAATGGCGCCAACCGGAAGCACCAGATCTAAGCAATTGTTGAGCCTAGTGTTGTCCGTTACCAACTGGTCCAGCCCCAGAATCATAACAGCATTGTACATGTTTACATGTACAGTTTCAGTTGTACAATCGTTTAGGGTCCAATTAATAAGAGGCAAATTAAGACCACCAAGAAAGACAAGGGGGTGCAGGCAGGAAGCTACCCACATTAGTAGTGCAGTTAACTTATTTCTATGAGTGAGATCGTAATCAGGGGCTCTGTAACATAGCAAAAAACCAACTGTATTATTTAGAGACAGCTCGGTCGTATTCTCCATGTTCCTTCTAACAACTCTCAATTTGTCATCTATAGGTAGTACTCTACTTACGAGCACAACTGAGCCTAAAATTTCTGTTAAGTGAAACACTTGAGTTTTCCCCAATTTCTAGCCACAGTGGTTAAGTGACTCACTGCAGATGTTAAATTAGTAACATGGTTGTTAAGTGAATCTGGCTTCTCCCTTGACTTTGCTTGTGAAAAGGTCACAAATGGGGATCAGATGACCCTGGAACACTGCAACAGTCAGACATGAGAATCAGTGGTCAAGCATCTGAATTTTGATCATGTGACGTTGGGGATGCTGAGAAATTTCCTTTTTTCAGTGCCACTGTAACTTCGAATGTTCACTAAATGAACCCTTTTTCTTTTCATCCATTTCCCTTTTTCTTTTTAAATTCTTAGAATCATAGGACTAGAAGGGAGCAACCACAGAATAACAGAGCTGTAGTCTTCAGCTCCTACCTTCCTTGCCCAAGGCAGGAGTCCTTATACGGTTTCAGACAATTTCACATTAGATATTAGGTTTTCACACTCATATCAGATTTTCAAAATTATAATAAAATTGAATTTGGCAAGAAAATTTCCAAGGAGGCCATTTTAATGGACAAACACCAGGAGGCAAGATGTTCCAATTGGCAAGGAAAAGTATTCTCATCTTATACACCTGTAAGGTTTTCGTCCTGTGTGGATTTTTCATGTGCATCTGATTATCAGATAAAAATCTTTGCCAGGTTCTAAGCCCTGATAAAAGTTTCTCTCCAGTAAAAATTCACTGATGCTGAAAGAGTATTTTTTCAGATAAACCATAAATTTAAACATTTAAAGTACATTTTCCTATATGGATTAGGGTGTGATTTTTAAGGGACGATTGACAAGAAAATGGTCTCCCACCATCTAAGAGTTTCTAATCCCCCTCCTTTATGAACTCTTATATGACTTCTAAGAGTTGAATAACTATGAAAAACTGTTCTACCATCAGGGCCTATCAGGGCTTTTCCCATGTGAGTTTTGTAATGTCTCGCTTTTGAGCAAAACATTACCAGACTCTATGCATCTCTATGGCTTCACTCGCGTATGGACCTTTTCATGCCTTGCAAGGTGTTGTTTTCGGGAAAAACCTTTCCCACACTCCCCACACAGGTATGGCTTCTCCCCTGTGTGGATTCTCTGATGAGCCCTTAGTCGTGTTTCTGTGACAAAACTTTTCCCACATTCCCCACATTTATAGGGCCTCTCTCCTGTGTGCCCCTTCTGATGTCTCCGAAGTTCAGCAGACTCCACAAATGTTTTCTCACATTCTGGGCACTGATAAGGTCTTTCTCCAGTGTGAAGTTTCTGATGTCGAATTAGGTGTTGCTTATAGCCAAAACATCTCCCACATTCTGGGCACTGATAGGGACTTTCTCCAGTGTGAAGATTCTGATGTTGAATTAGGTGTTTCTTATAGCCAAAACATCTCCCACATTCTGGGCATTGATAGGGTCTTTCTCCGGTGTGAAGTCTCTGATGTTGAATTAGGCGTGACTTTCCGCCAAAACATCTCCCACATTCTGGACACTTTTCATTTTTCTGCACATGCGCACGTGCGAACGGCTTCTCTCCTTTGTGAATTCTCTCATGTTTTCTAAGATAATATTTGCAATGAAAAGTTTTCTCACACTCCGGACATTTATATTGCTTCTCTAAGTGGCTTCTCTGATGCTTCCGAAGTGTACCTTTCTGGGTGAAAGATTTCTCACACACTGAGCATTTGTGGTTTCTTTCACCTGTATGGATTTGGCAGTGAATTCTAAGGGATGATGAATGAGCAAATGCTTTCCCACATTCTAAACATTTGAACTTTTTTTCCCCTCTGTGAACATTCTCATGCCTCCTGAGGCTTTCTTTTATACGGAAAAATGTTCCACACTCAATGCACTTATAGGGCTTCACCCCTGTATGGATACTCTGATGTCGAACAAGACCTTCCTTAAAAGAAAAACATTTATCACAATCCTTACATTTATATAGCTTTTCTCCCGTGTGCGTCCTTTGGTGGCTCCGAAGTTTAGAAGAAGTGACAAATCTTTTCTCACATTCTGGGCATTGATAGGGTCTTTCCCCAGTGTGAATTCTCTGATGTTTCAGCAGGTCTGATTTGCTGGAAAAACACTTCCCACATTCTAGGCACGTTTTGCTTTCCTCTTTTGTGTGTGTTTTATTATGTTTGGAAAGAGTTGAGCTCCGAGTGAAACATTTTCCACAGTCGAAGCATTTATAAGGACTCTGCCTTGTGTGACTTCTCTCATGTTTTCTAAATAATTGTTTATTACGGAAAGATTTCCCACACTCCAGACATTGATAGGGTTTCCCTCTGGTGTGGATTTGCTGATGTTTAAGCAGCTCTGAGTTTTGGGGAAAGCAGAGCCCACATTGCACACACTTGCAGGGCTTCTCTTCAGTCGGGCTGTTCTGAGGCCTAGAAAGATGCCGTCTCTCAGGAAATCTTCCCCAGCGCTTCCAGGATTCCTGAGATTTCTTACCCTGGTGGATTCGCTGATGGGCTCCAAGGTCCAAGCCTTTAGCAAAACGCTCCCCGCACTCTCCGCATTTGTAAGGCTTCAGTCCAGGGTGGCTCCGGAGATGTTTGGCAAAGCTCCACAATCCAGGAAAGGAGTTCCCACAAAGGAAACACAGGTGGGATCCATTCCCCTTATGCAGCGTCCGGTGGATCAAAAGGAGGGATCGGTGAGCAAAGGATTTCCCACACTCGGAGCATCTGGAGAGTTTCCCCTGATTCCTCTGAGGGGACCTTTGGACAAAGTGTTCCCCCCTCTGCATAGTCTCCAGGGGCTGCTCACTTCCAGGGCTTTCCATCATGGGAAACTCGAACAAGCAGAACTTTGGCCAAAAAGTTGGAAGATGGGCAGGAGGATGGGCTCCAGCATGAATCCAAAAACTGAGAAGGTGAAACCTCTGGTCCCGGTGAGTGACCCAGATTGGATCCTGCAAGCAGAACTTTGTCCAAAGGGTTTCTTGGTGGCACCAGCAGGATGAAGATAAAAGAAGAGAAGGAGAGAGGAAGATTTAGTTTCTTTGGCTCTCCAAATAGCCGAAATAATAGCTGGAAGACTATATCCCCTCCCCCAGAATCAAAGCAATGCTGGGATCCCCCCTGTGGAGCTGGCCTCCCATTCCCTTTTCTTAGCATGATGGCTGACAGACTCCCTGTTGCCCCCCATTTGTCTGCCTGAATTGGGGATGATCCCTGCCTTTCCCTTTTTGCCCTGTGTTCGGGTCGGTGATGCTACATGAAGTGAGACAAACTGCAAAGAGCCCCCATAGAATTTATATGTGCCAGGTAGAGCTACTTGTGTACAGAATACAACCCATGAACACTGTTCTTTGGGCCAGCACAGATTGACTATGTCTCCCTCCAAGATTGGCTTAGAATTGTTGCTTTATTGTTTAGGGAGGATGCAAATACATTGAGACCAGCAATGCAGTTTGAACACAATAGGGACCAAACAGGTTCCATTTAAAAAAATTGACCGTATATATGAACCTAAAGAGGAAGACCGATGGAAGTGTGTCATTTTTAGAAGAAAACAACAACTGAGAGCAATGTATCCTACTCCACTCCAATGAAGCCCCTCTGGAACTGAACAATCACTGTCATGTTCTCCCTCTAGAAGGGAATACGCAGTCACCCACAAAAGAGCCGTCTTCAATAGTTTCTAAAAAAGAGGCCACACCCAGCATTTCTGCAACAGGATGAAAACATCCCAGAATTTTCTAGGGAAAGAAGGTGAGTTTCAGTGACAGGCGATTCAATTCTTAGGGGAAGAGAAACTATAGTCTGCAGAGGAGATAGTCAATCTAGGCAGGTATGTTATCTCCCTGAAGCAAAAATAAAGATGCAGCAGAAATAATCAAAGCCATGGAGTACTACCCCTTTCTTCTCCTGCATGTGGAGACCAATGATACAACAATGAATCTGAAAAGAGCGGATGAGAAAAGAGAAAAGAAGGATTGGGGATGACATGATTGCTATTCCAGTATTTGAGAGGCTGCCAAAAAAGAAGAGGAGGTCAACCTATTCTCCAAAGCACCTGACAAGAAACAATCCATGGAAAGAAATCAAGGAGAGAAGCAACCTGGAACTAAGGAGAAACTTCCTAAGAATGAGGACAATTAATCAGTGTAACAACTGGCCTGCCGAAGTTGTGGCTGCTCCAACACTGGAGGCTTTAAAGAAAAGAATGGACAGCAACCCGTCTGAAATGGTATAGGACAGTTGTCGACAACCCCTGGCTCTGGCTCTTTCGTCCCTCCGCTGTGGCTCCCAGTTGAGGGTTCCCACCGCTGGCCGGCCCCACCCCTTACCTTCCCCTCCCAGTCCCCCCACAGGAGTCTTTGAGGGTGAACGCTGAGAGGCACCGATTTCCTTTGCCTTCTCTGTTCCCACCCAGAGCTGAAGCGAAACAAATGGGCCAGGGTACCCCTCCTTGCTAAGGAGCCCCGCTGAGCCCGCTTGCAAACTCCGCTGAGGGCGGCTCCAAATGTTTGGTTCTTGCGTTCCTCCCAGCCATCGCTGCCTGCTCTGCTCTCACCAGCTGGAGGTGGGGCTCTGTGTTGGTGCCTTCCAGATGGAGAGCCACGTTTGTTTGCTTGCTGGCTGCCTCCAAGGAGGGAGCTGCCCTCAGGCCACCAGGGCCCCCACCATGCGGGGAGAGAAGGAAAGGAAAGGGGATTATTTCCCCAACAGGATCCAGATTGGAGTTGCCTTATTTTGCATGGATCTTCAATGCTTGGCTTTACCTGCCACGGCCCAAGTGGTTGGATTCACACAATATGTGAAGCTGGGCAGGAGAGCATGGATAGAAGGATGGATAGACAGACAAAAGACAGATGAGACAGAGAAAGAGAGAGGCAGAGAGAAAGAGAGAGAGACAGGCAGAGATACCCATTCCCTACAGAAAACACCAAGAGCCACAAAAGCTGGGTATGCATGGCTGGGGTGATGGGCTGTTTTCTACAATAAAGCAAGGTCATGCGCACACTTGAAAGTAAATCAGGAAGCCAGTAATTGGGCAGTTTGTCTGGCAATATGCAGTTGTAAAGCTTGTAACAATTCTGGGTGGTTAGAAGGCTGAGAAAAGTAACAAGGAGTTAGGCAACTTGCAGACCTCAGCTCAAAGACGGGAGTAGAGATGGCCTGCAGCGAATAAAAACGTGCCTTAGATAACTCCCGAGGCTTCCATTAGCCAAGGCTTCGGAACTGGTCCCTTCCTGCCCTATTCTGAGGGACAAAACCCACCAACCAGGGGCTGCCACATCACAGCCTCCTTCAGAGCAAAACTAGGCAAATAATGGATTTTTCAGCTTCTACTCAGCTTTGTAGAAAGAAAAGTAAACAATTAAAATACTGAAATAAAAGCAAAGAACATCAATTCTTCTCCATTTAGGTGACAGGGAAAGAAAGTGGATCTTTTCTCCCTTGGGAGGAAATGAGCTCAATTCAGGCAATTTAAACCTTTTTCCCCCCAATAAAGAAAACCCTCCACCCCCGATTGAAGGGAGGAGGCGGCTATTTCCTGCATTGACCCCATAATCCCCCCTGAGACCCTGGAAAGAGAAGCCCCTCCCTTTGCCCTCCGTGGGGCGGGGCCTCCCCCCCGCCCCCCCCCCTTTGCCCAGAGGCTCCCCGTCCAGCCCCGCATCCACCCGGGACCCTCCTGGCACCCCTGGCTCAGCGGGCACTCAGCGGGGCGACCTTCCTCCGGGCAGCCCCAGGGAGAGCGGGAGCCCCACCTGCCCGGAGCGGGGCCGAGGAGCAGCCTTGCCGGACAGCCAAGAATTCGCCCAGCCGCAAGTGGGGATACCACAGAGGAAGAATGACAGGAGGGTCCTAGAGAGGCCCCACAGAGGCTTCTCCCCGCCTTTTCCGGCCCCTCTTCCACTCTGGGAGGTGAGAAGACGCTCTAGCCCATCCTTCCTCTCTTCCGCTGGGAGCTGCTACAGTTTCGGGGTTCCGGTAACGCCGCTTCCCCCTCGGAGGGAGCAGGAGGAGCCGCTTCTTTCCCAGCCGGCCGGAGTCCAGAGAGGCTTCTTCCAGGATTGTTTGGGGAGGGGGGGGGACTTGGACGCGGGAGAGGCGACAATTTCCCCCTTTTGTGCCCTTCGGGGCGTCAGGAAACACCGTCCCATAAGCTTTGCTTTCATGGTGGTTTGCTGACTGTGGGTAACTGGTCGGTTTGTATAACTTTCAAGCCCCGAATGAGCAAACCTTCAGAAGAAGAGTCGGGAGGGAGCTCTGAGGTCATCTAGCCCAACCCCCTGCCTTAGCAAGTGATCTTACTACCCCATCCCAGACAAGGGACTTCTTCTGAAAACCCTCCACTGATGGAGCACCCACCACTTTTGGAGGGAAGCCGTTGCCCTGGTTAATGGTTCTCTCAGGAAATTCTCCTTAGTTCTGGGCTGGATAATCCCCTAGTTTATTTTCCAGCCATTACTTCTTGTTCTGCCTTCAGGTGCTTTGGAACATAGGTTGTCCCCCTCTTCTTTGTGACAGCTTCTCCAATATTGGAGGGCTGCCATCCTGTCACTTCCAGTCCTTCTCTTCGTTCAACAAGACATAACCAGTTCCTGCAACCTTTCCTCTTATGCTGTAACCTCCACTCCCCTACTTATCTTTCCTGTTCTTCCCTGCACCCTTACTAGGCTCAACATCTATTTTATATCGTGAACAACAGGAATTGGAAGGGAACTTGAAGGTCTTCTAGCCCAACCCCCTGTCCTAACAAGTGATCCTACTACACCATCCCAGACAAGTGACTTCTTCTGAAAACCCTCCACTGATGGAGGGACAACTTCAGGATGAAGATAAAAGAAGTGAAGGAGCGAGGAAGATTTATTTTCTTTGGCTCTCCAAATAGCCCAAACAATACTGGAAGACTATATTCCCCCCACCCACCCACCCACCCCCGAATCAAAGCAATGCTGGGATCCCCCCTGCAGAGCTGACCTTGCCTTTCCCTTTTCCTTTTTTTTAATTGAAAAGTTTTAAAAAGTTTACATATATATCCCCCCTTCCCTCCACCTTCCCCAATCCTCTCCCTCCCACCCACCCCCTCCCTACTTCCCAGAGCAAAATACAGGGTATAACATTCAACAATCATAATCTAACATAGACTAATTAATTATAACCTCTTACATCTCTCCAATACTTTAACTCCCCATTTACCAAACTAAATTTGGATACATAATAACATCTATCTATTCGTAAACTATTTGAAATTTTTTAGTCCGGTATTTATTTTGAATATAATCTATCCATCTTCTCCATTCTATCATATATTTCTCATTTGAATAGTCCTTCAAATATGCTGAGATCTTTGCCATCTCTGCTAAATTTGCTACTTTTAATATCCATTCTTGAGTAGTAGGCAAATCTTCCTTCTTACAGTACTGCTCCACCAACAATCTTGCTGCAGTTATTAAATTCAGGATTAAATTAGTCTCTATAACCGTATAATCCGTGATTATACCCAACAAAAATAACTGTGGAGTTATCCACCATACATGAAAATAAGTAGCGTCAACACAATCACATCTCCAACATTTAGATTGTAAATTCAGATACATACAAGCTAACTTTTTGGGATCTAAATGCCATCTATAAAACATTTTGTAAAAGTTTTCTCTCAAATTTTGCGCTTGTGTAAATTTTACATGTCTTACCCGTATCTTTTCCCATGTTTCCATCATTATTGGTTGTTCAAAGTTTTGTGCCCATTTTATCATACAATCCTCAACTCTGTTTCCGAGTCTGTTTCTATCAATATATTATACAACCTTTTTATATGCATTTGACTCTGGTCTCTAATTTGTTTTACCAAATTTTCTTCACTTTGTATAATACCAATGTTCTGATCTTTTCTCCATCTAGCTTGTAATTGTACATACTGAAACCAAGTTTGGATTACCCTTTCTTCCCTTAATACCCTCAAGGGCTTTAACTTTAATATACCTCTCTCTGTATTAAGAATTTCTTTATATGTGATTACATCCTGTCTTTGTTCTATACTTATATTCTCTATCGCGTGTCTGGGTACTGTCCATATAGGTATCTTGCCATTTAATTTATATTTATATTTCTTCCAGACACGCAATAAGGCATTCCTTAATATATGACTTTTAAAAGTCCTATCAACCTTCTTGTCATACACTAAATAAGCATTGTTAGGATATGGTTTGAGCCTAACTAGTTGTCCAGGCAATATATGTGTTCTGTAACTTTAATATGAATATGTATTGTGTGACTTTAAAGTTTTACTGCTGATTCATTGTAATGCTGAGTCATGCTGTAATTAGTTGTGAACCTATTTAAGAAAGGTACTGTAAAGTATCCAGTTGATGATAAGCTACCATTGTGTGAGGAGTGCTATCCATTGTGCTATCATCGTTGGATGGATCTGCTACCATCGTGGTTTGTGAACCAGAGTGAGTTTGTTATTCTAACCAACTACTGTTTGTGTGGTAAGATTTTGTATCACTGGACTGATTTAACTGGCAAAGACTTGGATTGATTTAAAGACTATGAGATTGTTTTTTCACTATAAAGTAAACTTTTGATAAACCAGTTTGCACATCTCTTATTCATTGCTCTCAGCAACGTTTCTCTGTGCTCTACACTCTGCTGGTTGGTAACACAACAATATCCTTAACAAGCATGCCAGCCGAAAACCAAATCATATCCTTCTATATTCAATATTCTTTCATTTGTTAAATTAATCCAATCACTAATTGCTGATAAGACAGCTGCTTCATAGTATAATTTTAAATTGGGCATTTTCAAACCTCCTCTTTCACGTATATTTTCCATTGTTTTTAATTTAACCCTTGGTTTCTTCCCTGCCCAAACAAAATTATTAATACCCTTCTGCCATTCTTCCAAGTTCGCATCCTTTTTAAGTATTGGTATCATTTGAAAAAGGAATAAAAACTTAGGCAAAACATTCATTTTTACTACTGCTATTCTACCCAACAAAGACAGTTGTAATTTTTTCCAGTTATCCATCTCTGTCTGTATTTTATGCCATAATGATTCAAAATTATACTTATATAATTTCCCATTTGAAGTTGTAATATAAACTCCTAAATATTTAACCTTTTTAACTATCTCACATCCTTTCCCTTTTCTTAGCACAATGCGAGGGGATGGCTGACAGAGTCCCTGTTGCTCCCCATTTGCCTGCCTTAACTGGGGATGATCCCTCCCTTTTCCTTTTGCTCGGTTGGGGGGCGGGCAGGGTAGTGATTCTATGATGTGACAGAAACTGCAAACAAAAACCAACCCATAGGATTTGTATGTGCCAGGTAGATCTAATTGTGTACAGAGTGCAACCCAGGTAGGTACTCATGGACACTGTTCTTTGGGCCACCACAGATTTAATATGTCTCCCTCCTAGAATGGTTTCCTATTGTTGCTTTATGGTTTAGGGAGGATGCAAAAAGATTGATTGGGGCTAGCAATGCAGTTTGAACACAATAGGGAACAAACAGCTTCCATTACACAAATTGACCCTATATAATTTCTTCTGCGCATGCCCCAAGATGGCACTGTCCGTGTGAGATACGCCCGATGATGGGATGGTTTCTGGTCCTTTGGGGGTTTTGGGAGCTGATTTGACCATCTGCGGCTCCATCCCCAGCTACGAGAGTCTCTGCCCAGCCTGTTGAGGACTTTTTCGCCCTCCGGAACATCATGGCTGGGTCGGAGCCAACGCGGGAGGCGCTGTGGGAGGATGGCGACAGTGGCCTGGGTGCGGCAGCCTTCTTCAGCGCCGGAGGCCATGGAGGCCGGAGCGGCAGTGGCTGTGGGCGTGCGGCGGTATGGAGCGGGCCCTCCCCTCCCAGGCCCTGGATATCTTTCTGGTGGTCCTGGGATATGTCGAGGGTCCTGGTTCCAGATGGTGTTGACGGCGGCAGCTGAGGCGGCAATGGCGGCTGCGGCTCGATGGCATGACAATGGCGGCGGCGGCCTGGTGCCTAGCAGCAAAGTAGAGGAGGAGATATGGCCGGCTTATCTCTGGCTTTACCATCAATTACCAGCTGAAACTGCAGGGATTCACAGACCCCCACTGTGACCTGGGGGCTGGAGTTTGGAGGTTGGAGACACGACTAGGGGGATTTATGAAGTTCTGGGGGTTGGAGAGGCTGGAGGGCGGCCAAGGTCATCTGGTCATCTGGTCGCCTCGGGTGGTCTCCCCCCCCGTCTGTGGCCTGGTCTCTGGCTTATATGGCCATCCACTTCCAGATTGTGTCCAGCTGCATGTTATCCCTTTCCTTTTGGACATCTTCCCTCCCTCGGGTCTAATATCATCTTGCCTCTACGGACCAGCTTCCTTTTTCATCTGAGCCCCCAGCTGGAGGGAGTCTGGGCAATTGTTATGCGGGAGCTGAGGGAGCTGCTGCCTTTCACCAATGGAGGAACAGCCCATCTGACTTTCCTGAGCCAATTTCCATTCGGGCTAGCCACCGTGAGAGGGTGGCTTGGATCCCTACCTCCGATTTTGGCGAAATGACACGGGACTCCTCCCACTGCCATGAGAGGGCAGTGGAGTCCAGCTTGCCGGCATTGAGATCCATCTTGCTCCAGTACTTTTAGACTATTCATCAAACCCCTGGCCAGACTTTTTACCTCTCATTCATGTTTATTGGATGTACACGGCAGCTGTCCTTCTTGCACTGCGAGATCCCCCCCCCCCCTCGCAAGCCTGGCCCTCCAGGTGGCATGTGGCGAAGAGGGGGTTGAGGGGCTTTTTAACTTCATTTTTAACCAAAGTTTTAAGGGGTTCTGGGGAGAGTAGGGTTGTGGGTTTGGGAGATAACCCACTGAGGGGGAGGCCAGGTCCGACAGTAGGCTACATTACGGGGGGTGCGGGGTTCGGAGTCAATGAGCGGGTTAGAGTCCGTACTGAGGAGGGCGATACCATCAGTACTGTAAGTGGGAGGGGCAGATATGTTGGGAGCAGGGGGCCATATCCAGTTATGGGGGCGCGCACCCACTTTCCAAGTGGTGGCGCACTCCGGCCGCCAATGCTCTTTTTCCCCGGGTTGCGCAGATCTTCAGGGCCCGGGCCTTTGGCTGACGTTGTACAATGCCAGGTCTGTAGTAAATAAAGCCCCCCTCATTTGTGATCTTGTTCAAGGGGGGGAGCGGACCTGGTGGGTATTACGGAGACCTGGTTGGGCCAGGAGGGGGGGGTCCCCTTGTTGAAATGTGGCCACCAGGTTTCCGAGCATTCCATCAGCCGAGGTTTCAGGGGAGGGGAGGGGGGTAACGGTTGTTATAAAGAAAGGTCTTGGTCTGAAGGAGGCCACTGTGCCTCAGATAGCCGGATGTGAGTCCCTCTTTGTGAAGTGGGGTCATGGGGTGCAGATGGACTTGCTGATCACGTACTTGGCTCCCTGCCACGTGGCGGTGGCCCTGCCTGAGCTGCTCAATGTGATAGTCAGGATGAAGGTTGTTGAGAGTGTGGTGGTGCAACAGTTCCCCCAGTACCTGGATGAAGCGGTCTATCTCGATCCGTTCCAGTCGGGCTTCAGGCCTAGGCACAGCACGGAAATGGCATTGGTTGCTGATCTCTGGAGGGCTCGGGACAGGGGCTGTTCCTCTGTCCTGGTCCTGTTAGATCTCTCAGCGGCTTTTGATAACATCGACCATAGTATCATGCTGCGCCGGTTGGAGGGGTTAGGGGTGGGGGGCACCGTGTGCGGTGGTTCTCCTCCTTCCTCTCTGACCAGTCGCAGTTTGTGTTGACGGGACCAGAGGTCGACCCCGAGGCGCCTTGTATGTAGGGTGCCACAGGGGTCGGTCCTCTAGCCCCTTCTGTTCAACATTTATGTGAAGCCGCTGGGTGAGATCATCCGTGGTTTCGGAGTGAAGTACCATCAGTACGCTGATGACACTCAGCTGTACATCTCCACCCCGGACCACCCCAATGATGCCCTTGACGTGATGTCCCGGTGTCTGGAGGCCAAACGGATTTGGACGGGGAGAAACAGGCTCAAGCTCAACCCATCCAAGACCGAGTGGCTGTGGCTTCCGGCATCCCGATATAGTCAGTTGGTGCCATCTCTGACTATTGGGGGCGAGTCGTTGGCCCCCACAGAGAGGGCTCACAATCTGGGTGTCCTCCTGGATGCACGGCTGTCTTTAGAAGAACATGTGACGGCCGTGGGGGCTTTTTATCAGATTCGCCTGATTCGCCAGTTGCATCCCTTTCTGGATCGGGACTCCTTGAGGCACAGTCACTCACGCCCTTGTCACTTCCCGCCTGGACTACTGTAACACTCTCTACATGGGGCTCCCCTTGAAGAGCCCCCGGAGGCTCCAACTGGTCCAGAACGCGGCCACGCGGGTGATTATGGGAGTGTCATGGCACTCCCATGTAACACACCTCCTGCGTGAGCTGCACTGACTCCTGGTGGTCCTCCAGGTGCGATTCAAGGTGTTGGTGACCACCTTTAGAGCGCTCCATGGCTTAGGACCTGGATATTTACGAGACCGCCTTCTGCCACCGCGAGCCTCCCACCGGCCAGTACGCTCCCACAGAGAGGGGCTCCTCCGGGTGCCGTCGGCCAGACAGTGTCGACTGGCGGCCCCCAGGGGGAGAGCTTTCTCTGTGGTAGCACCTGCCCTCTGGAACGAGCTGCCCCCAGAGATACAGATGATTCCGGATTAATGTACTTTCCGTCGGGCCCTCAAAACCTTTTTATTTCATCAAGCCGGGCTGGCCTAATCTCTCCAATTGTGTAGTTTTAATTTGGATTTTTAAATGGGGGATTTGAACTGTCTGGCCAAATTGTTTAATATATTTTTAAATGGTTTTTTAAATTTTGTATTTGATGTTTTTTACTTCTGGCTGTTCACCGCCCTGAGTCCTTCGGGAGAAGAGCGGTATATAAATTTAAATATTAAATTAAATTTAAATAATTGTTAGTATTTTCAGTGGTTCAGCCAGGACTGCAAATAATTGAGCAGGATGCAAAATGTAGAGAAAACTTCCTTATCTACAAAATATATATAAACATAATGCATGTGTACAATACGCATGCAGCTCTCTGCAACGTGATTGGAGAAAAAAGAAACTGAAACTGCAAGCACTGTTGCAGAAGCCAATGAACTCTGTACATAATTAAGGTAAGCCTTAACTCAATTCAAGCAATTTAAACTTTTTCCCCCCTAAAAAAAACCCTCCACCCCAAGTGAAGCGAGAAGGCGGCTATTTCTCTCATTGACCCCATAATCCCCCTGTCAGGTTTCGGTGCTATCTTAAATAAATTTCATTTTCAAGCGCAATCCCTCTAATGAATCATTTTTATTTAAGAACATAAAAAGCCGACATTCCTGATTTCATTTTTGCAGCCAAACTGGCCCCTCCTTCCAACCCCCTCCTCTTCCGCTCTCCAACCCCAATGTCCCATTGGCCATCATGCAGATCCATCTCTACCTCCCGGCACGTTCTTTTCACAGGAATGTAGCCCCCACCCTCGTCTCCCAGGAAACACTATCTGTACATACAAAACTAGGTAAAAGTTCATCTTGTTATGTCAGCGCTGGAAGAGAGCCTAATTTGGAACGCTGACACCCCCCTTAAACCCTTGAAAGAAAAGCCCCTTTGTCACGGGTTCCTTTTTTCAGTGCCACTGTAACTTCGAATGTTCACTAAATGAACCCTCCTTTTTCTTTTCATCCATTTCCCTTTTTCTTTTTAAATTCTTAGAATCATAGGACTAGAAGGGAGCAACCACAGAATAACAGAGCTGTAGTCTTCAGCTCCTACCTTCCTTGCCCAAGGCAAGAGTCCTTATACGGTTCTAGACAATTTCACATTAGATATTAGGTTTTTACACTCATATCAGATTTTCAAAATCATAATAAAATTGAATTTGGCAAGAAAATTTCCAAGGCGGCCATTTTAATGGACAAACACCAGGAGGCAAGATGTTCCAATTGGCAAGGAAAAGTATTCTCATCTTATACACCTGTAAGGTTTTCGTCCTGTGTGGATTTTTCATGTGCATCTGATTATCAGATAAAAATCTTTGCCAGGTTCTAAGCCCTGATAAAAGTTTCTCTCCAGTAAAAATTCACTGATGCTGAAAGAGTATTTTTTCAGGTAAACCATAAATTCAAACATTTAAAGTACATTTTCCTATATGGATTAGGGTGTGATTTTTAAGGGACGATTGACAAGAAAATGGTCTCCCACCATCTAAGAGTTTCTAATCCCCCTCCTTTATGAACTCTTAAATGACTTCTAAGAGTTGAATAACTATGAAAAACTGTTCTACCATCAGGGCCTATCAGGGCTTTTCCCATGTGAGTTTTGTAATGTCTCGCTTTTGAGCAAAACATTACCAGACTCTATGCATCTCTATGGCTTCACTCGCGTATGGACCTTTTCATGCCTTGCAAGGTGTTGTTTTTGGGAAAAACCTTTCCCACACTCCCCACACAGGTATGGCTTCTCCCCTGTGTGGATTCTCTGATGAACCCGAAGCAGTGTTGCTGTGAGAAAACTTTTTCCACATTCCCCACATTTATAGGGCCTCTCTCCTGTGTGCCCCTTCTGATGTCTCCGAAGTTCAGCAGACTCCACAAATGTTTTCTCACATTCTGGGCACTGATAGGGTCTTTCTCCAGTGTGAAGTTTCTGATGTCGAATTAGGTGTTGCTTATAGCCAAAACATCTCCCACATTCTGGGCACTGATAGGGACTTTCTCCAGTGTGAAGTTTCTGATGTTGAATTAGGTGTTGCTTATAGCCAAAACATCTCCCACATTCTGGGCATTGATAGGGTCTTTCTCCGGTGTGAAGTCTCTGATGTTGAATTAGGTGTTGCTTATAGCCAAAACATCTCCCACATTCTGGGCATTGATAGGGTCTTTCTCCGGTGTGAAGTCTCCGATGTTGAATTAGGCATGACTTTCTGCCAAAACATCTCCCACATTCTGGACATTTTTCATTTTTCTGCACATGCACACGCGCGAACGGCTTCTCTCCTTTGTGAATCCTCTCATGTTTTCTAAGATAATATTTGCAATGAAAAGATTTCTCACACACTGAGCATTTGTGGAGTTTCTCACCCATATGGGTTTGCCAGTGCATTCTAAGGGATGATGAATGAGCAAATGCTTTCCCACATTCTAAACATTTGAACTTTTTTTCCCCTCTGTGAACATTCTCATGCCTCCTGAGGTTTTCTTTTGCACGGAAAAATGTTCCACACTCGATGCACTTATAGGGCTTCACCCCTGTATGGATACTCTGATGTCGAAAAAGACCTTCCTTAAAAGAAAAACATTTCTCACAATCCTTACATTTATATAGCTTTTCTCCCGTGTGCGTCCTTTGGTGTCTCCGAAGTTTAGAAGAACTGACAAATCTTTTCTCACATTCTGGGCATTGATGGGGTCTTTTCCCAGTGTGAATTCTCTGATGTTTCAGCAGGTCTGATTTGCTGGAAAAACACTTCCCACATTCTAGGCACGTTTTGCTTTCCTCTTTTGTGTGTGTTTTATTATGTTTGGAAAGAGTTGAGCTCCGAGTGAAACATTTTCCACAGTCGAAGCATTTATAAGGACTCTGCCTTGTGTGACTTCTCTCATGTTTTCTAAATAATTGTTTATTACGGAAAGATTTCCCACACTCCAGACATTGATAGGGTTTCCCTCTGGTGTGGATTTGCTGATGTTTAAGCAGCTCTGAGTTTTGGGGAAAGCAGAGCCCACATTGCACACACTTGCAGGGCTTCTCTTCAGTCGGGCTGTTCTGAGGCCTAGAAAGATGCCGTCTCTCAGGAAATCTTCCCCAGCGCTTCCAGGATTCCTGAGATTTCTTACCCTGGTGGATTCGCTGATGGGCTCCAAGGTCCAAGCCTTTAGCAAAACGCTCCCCGCACTCTCCGCATTTGTAAGGCTTCAGTCCAGGGTGGCTCCGGAGATGTTTGGCAAAGCTCCACAATCCAGGAAAGGAGTTCCCACAAAGGAAACACAGGTGGGATCCATTCCCCTTATGCAGCGTCCGGTGGATCAAAAGGAGGGATCGGTGAGCAAAGGATTTCCCACACTCGGAGCATCTGGAGAGTTTCCCCTGATTCCTCTGAGGGGACCTTTGGCCAAAGTGTTCCCCCCTCTGCATAGTTTCCAGGGGCTGCTCACTTCCAGGGCTTTCCATCATGGGAAACTCGAACAAGCAGAACTTTGGCCAAAAGGCTGGAAGATGGGCAGGAGGATGGGCTCCAGCATGAATCCAAAAACTGAGAAGGTGAAACCTCTGGTCCCGGTGAGTGACCCAGATTGGATCCTGCAAGCAGAACTTTGTCCAAAGGGTTTCTTGGTGGCACCTGCAGGATGAAGATAAAAGAAGAGAAGGAGAGAGGAAGATTTAGTTTCTTTGGCTCTCCAAATAGCCGAAATAATAGCTGGAAGACTATATTCCCTCCCCCAGAATCAAAGCAATGCTGGGATCCTCCCTGTGGAGCTGGCCTCCCATTCCCTTTTCTTAGCATGATGAGAGGGATGGCTGACAGACTCCCTGTTGCCCCCCATTTGTCTGCCTGAACTGGGGATGATCCCTGCCTTTTCCTTTTTGCCCTGTGTTCGGGTCGGTGATGCTACATAATGTGTGACGAACTGCAAAGAGCCCCCATAAGATTTATATGTGCCAGGTAGAGCTACTTGTGTACAGAATACAACCCATGAACACTGTTCTTTGGGCCAGCACAGATTGAATATGTCTCCCTCCAAGATTGGCTTAGAATTGTTGCTTTATAGTTTAGGGAGGATGCAAATACATTGATTTGGGCCAGCAATGCCGTTTGAACACAATAGGGAACAAACAGGTTCCATTTAAAAAAAATTGACGGTATATATGAACCTAAAGAGGAAGACCGATGGAAGTGTGTCATTTTTAGAAGAAAACAACAACTGAGAGCAATGTATCCTACTCCACTCCAATGAAGCCCCTCTGGAACTGAACAATCACTGTCATGTTCTCCCCCTAGAAGGGAATATGCAGTCACCCACAAAAGAGCAGTCTTCAATAGTTTCTAAAAAAGAGGCCAAACCCAGCATTTCTGCAACAGGATGAAAACATCCCAGAATTTTCTAGGGAAAGAAGGTGAGTTTCAGTGACAGGCGATTCAATTCTTAGGGGAAGAGAAACTATAGTCTGCAGAGGAGATAGTCAATCTAGGCAGGTATGTTATCTCCCTGAAGCAAAAATCAAAGATGCAGCAGAAATAATCAAAGCCATGGAGTACTACCCCTTTCTTCTCCTGCATGTGGAGACCAATGATACAACAATGAATCTGAAAAGAGCGGATGTGGTTCCCATTTCCAAGAAAGGAAGAAAAAAAAAAGAGACCATGGAAACTACAAAACTACAATATCTGGGCAGATCCTGGAAAAGATAATAAAAACACAGATCTGCAAACATCTAGAAACAAAGTTATAATTAAAAGCCATTATGGGTTTGTTAAAAAGAACCATGCCAACCCAATCTTATTTCGTTCTTTGACAAAAAAGGTTAGTCTAAAGTAGAGAAAAGAAGGATTGGGGGTGACAATATTGTTATTCCAGTATTTGAGAGGCTGCCAAAAAAGAAGAAGAGGTCAACCTGAGGGCAGGACAAGAAACAATGGAAAGAAATCAAGGAGAGAAGCAACCTCGAATTAAGGAGAAACCTCCTAACAGAGAGGACAATTAATCAGTGTAACAACTGGCCTTCCGAAGTTGTGGCTGCTACAATACTGGAGGCTTTAAAGAAACGAATGGACAGAACCCGTTTGAAATAATATTATTTATTTTATTTATTTATTTTTTAAATTTTTATACCGCCCCCTCTCCCAAAGGACTCAGGGCGGTGAACAGCCAAAATTAAAAAAACATACAATATAAATATTAAAATACTTTAAAAACAAAATTAAATTTATGTTGGCTTCCCCCAATTTAAAACCCCTTACCCATAAAATTCACCAATTAAAAGATTTTTAATCCAGCCCGGCTTGCTGAAATAAAGAAGTCTTCAGAACCCGGCGGAAGGTCCGGAGGTCTGGGATCAGTCGTATCCCTGGGGATAGCTCATTCCAGAGGCAGGTGCCCCCACAAAGAAGGCTCTTCCCGGGGGGTCGCCAGCCAACATTGCCTGACGACGGCACCCTGAGGAGGCCCTCTCTGTGGGAGCATATTGGCTGGTGGGAGGTTATCGGTGGCAGAAGGTGGTCTCGTAAATAACCGGGCCCTAAGCCATGGAGCGCTTTGAAGATGAGAACCAAAACCTTGAAGTGCACCCAGAAGACCTCTGGAAGCCAATGCAGCTCGCGCAGGAGAGGTGTCACGTGGGAGCGCCATGTCGCCCCCATAAGTACCCGCGCGGCTGCATTCTGCACCAGTTGGAGCCTCCGAGTACTCCTCAAGGAGCCCCATGTAGAGAGCGTTGCAGTAGTCCAGGCGGGAAGTGACGAGGGCATGAGTGACCGTGCATAAGGAGTCCCGATCCAGAAAGGGGCGCAACTGGTGTATCAGGCGAACCTGATAGAAAGCCCCCCTGGCCACGGCCGTCATATGCTCTTCTAAAGACAGCCGTGCATCCAGGAGGACACCCAAGTTACGCAGCCTCTCTGTGGGGGCCAATGTCTCGCCCCCAATAGTCAGTGATGGCACCAGCTGACTATATTGGGACGCCGGCAACCACAGCCACTCAGTCTTGGAGGGGTTGAGTCGGAGCCTGTTCCTCCCCATCCAGACCCGCACAGCCTCCAGGCACCAGGACATCACTTCAAGGGCATCGTTGGGGTGGTCTGGGGTGGAGATGTACAGCTGGGTGTCACCAGTGTACAGATGACACTGCACCCCAAAACCACGGATGATCTCGCCCAGCGGCTTCACATAAATGTTGAACAGGAGAGGCGAGAGGACCGACCCTTGCGGTACCCCACAGACCAGGTGCCTTGAGGTCAATTTCTGCCCCCCAGCCATCACAGACTGAAGCCACCCAGTCAGAGTCCAAGCCTTCCTGAATTTGAGCGACTTTATCGTGCAGATAATGCGCAAAATCCTCAGCACGCCCTTGCAAGGGGTCTTCCCGTGCTCCCAGATGGAGAAGGGAGCGGGTCACCCTAAAAAAAGGTGGCTGGGCGATTATCTGCCAACGTGATAAGAGCGGAAAAGTAGCTACACTTCGCCGCTTTTGTCGCCACTAAGTAGGTCTTGATATAAGACCTCACTAGTGTACGGTCAGATTCGGAACGACTAGCCCTCCAACTACTCTCTAGGCGTCTTTTCCGGCACTTCATTCCCCTCAGCTCCTCGGAGAACCAAGGAGCTGGGCAGATTCGGCGTCGGGTCAGAGGCCACAAAGGCACGACTCGATTTAAAGCCCAGCAGCCGCCCTATCCCAGGCGGCCACCAGGTCTTCCATTGAGTTGTGAGCCAGAGTCTCAGGAAATGGCCCAAGCTCCATTTGGAACCTGTCAGGATCCATCAGGCGCCTGGGGCGGAACCACCTGGTCTGTTCCGCCTCCCTGCGGTGGGGTGTAGCAGTCAGAAAGTCAAGTCTAAGGAGGGAATGGTCTGACCATGACAAGGGTTCAATGACTATGTCCCCTATCTTGAGATCATTCAACCACTGACCAGAGACGAAAACCAGGTCCAGCGTCTTTCCTCCTGTGTGAGTGGGGCCTTGAATTAACTGGGTCAGGTCCATGGCCGTCATGGAAGCCATGAACTCCCGAGCCACCTCAGACACTTCACCGATGGACGATAGGTTGAAATCCCCCATGACTAAAAGCCTGGGGGTATCAACCGCCACCCCGGCTATAACGTTGAGGAGCTCGGGCAGGGCCGCTGCCACCCAGCAAGGAGCCAGGTACACAACTAGCAGGCCCATCTGCCTCCCATGGCCCCACTTCACAAGGAGAGACTCAAAGATGGCTATCTGAGGTACAGTGGCCTCCCTAGGATCAAGACCTTCCTTTACAATAACCGCCACCACCCCACCCCTACCCTGGGCCCTCGGCTGATGAAATGCGCGGAAACCCGGTGGGCACATTTCTATGAGGGGGACCACCCCCCTCCTGGCCCAACCAGGTCTCTGTAATACCCGCCAGGTCTGCTCCCCCCTCCTGAATCAGCTCACAAATGAGGGGGGCTTTATTAACCACGGACCTGGCGTTGCACAACATCAGCCTAAGACCCAGGCTCTGAGGCTCTGGACAACCCAGGGAATGAGAAGAGCATTGGGAGCCGGAGCACGTTACCGCTTGGAGACAGCGGGTGCGTGCCTCCACATGATATGGCCCCCTGCTCCCACCATACCTGGCCCTCCCACCCACAGTCCTGATGACACCGCCTTCTTCCCTACCAACACCAACCCCCTCAGATCTCCGCTCCGCACCTCCCCTGACACGACCCTGTGCCAGGCCTGCCTCCCCCCTAACAAATCACCCTCCCTATCCTTTGCCAACCAACCCTCCCCCCTCCCAAAACCCCTTAAAAGATTGGCAAATGACGATTTTAAAAAACCCCTCAACCCCCTCTTTGCTGCATGCCATATAGGGCAGTTGTTGACAACCCGTGGCTCCTGCATGCGGCTGTTTCGTCCCTCCGCTGTGGCTCCCTGTTGGGTGATCCCACCATTGGCTGGCCCCACCCCTTACCTTCCCCTCCCACTCCCCTCAAAGGGGTCTTTGCGGGTTAACGCTGAGAGGCACCGATTTCTCTGCCTTCTCTGTTCCCACCCCGAACTGAAGCGAAACAAATGGGCCAGGGTACCCCTCCTTGCTAAGGAGCCCCACTGAGCCCGCTTGCAAACTCCACTGAGGGCGGCTCCAAATGTTCGGTTCTTGCGTTCCTCCCAGCCATCGCTGCCTGCTCTGCTCTCACCAGCTGGAGGTGGGGCTCTGTGTTGGTGCCTTCCAGATGGAGAGCCACGTTTGTTGGCTTGCTGGCTGCCTCCAAGGAGGGAGCTGCCCTCAGGCCACCAGGGCCCCCACCATGCAGGGAGAGAAGGAAAGGGGATTATTTCCCCAACAGGATCCAGATTGGAGTTGCCTTATTTTGCATGGATCTTCAATGCTTGGCTTTACCTGCCACAGCCCAAGTGGTTGGATTCACACAATATGTGAAGCTGGGCAGGAGAGCATGGATAGAAGGATGGATAGACAGACAAAAGACAGATGAGACAGTGACAGAGAAAGAGAGAGAGAGAGAGAGACAGACAGGCAGAGATACCCATTCCCTACAGAAAACACCAAGAGCCACAAAAGCTGGGTATGCATGGCTGGGGTGATGGGCTGTTTTCTACAATAAAGCAAGGTCATGCGCACACTTGAAAGTAAATCAGGAAGCCAGTAATTGGGCAGTTTGTCTGGCAATATGCAGTTGTAAAGCTTGTAACAATTCTGGGTGGTTAGAAGGCTGAGAAAAGTAACAAGGAGTTAGGCAACTTGCAGACCTCAGCTCAAAGACAGGAGTAGAGATGGCCCTGCAGCCAATAAAAACGTGCCTTAGATAACTCCCGAGGCTTCCATTAGCCAAGGCTTCGGAACTGGTCCCTTCCTGCCCTATTCTGAGGGACAAAACCCACCAACCAGGGGCTGCCACATCACAGCCTCCTTCAGAGCAAAACTAGGCAAATAATGGATTTTTTTCCTACTCAGCTTTGTAGAAAGAAAAGTAAACAATTAAAATACTAACATAAAAGCAAAGAACATCAATTCTTCTCCATTTAGATGACAGGGAAAGAAAGTGGATCTTTTCTCCCTTGGGAGGAAATGAGCTCAATTCCAGCCATTTAACCTTTTTCCCCCCAATAAAGAAAACCCTCCACCCCCGATTGAAGGGAGGAGGCGGCTGTTTCCTGCATTGACCCCATAATCCCCCCTGAGACCCTGGAAAGAGAAGCCCCGCCCTTTGCCCTCCGTGGGGCGGGGCTTCCTCTCCCCCCCCTTTGCCCAGAGGCTCCCCGTCCAGCCCCGCCTCCACCCGGGACCCTCCTGGCACCCCTGGCTCAGCGGGCACTCGGGGCGACCTTCCTCCGGGCAGCCCCAGGGAGAGCGGGAGCCCCACCTACCCGGAGCGGGGCCGAGGAGCAGCCTTGCCGGACAGCCAAGAATTCGCCCAGCCGCAAGTGGGGAAACCACAGAGAGGGAGGAAGAACGACAGGAGATTCCTAGAGAGGCCCCACGGAGGCTTCTCCCCGCCTTTTCCGGCCCCTCTTCCACTCTGGGAGGTGAGAAGACGCTCTAGCCCATCCTTCCTCTCTTCCGCTTGGAGCTGCTACAGTTTCGGGGTCCCGGTAACGCCGCTTCCCTCTCGGAGGGAGCAGGAGGAGCCGCTTCTTTCCCAGCCGGCCGGAGTCCAGAGAGACTTCTTCCAGGATTGTTTGGGGAGGGGGGGGACTTGGACGCGGGAGAGGCTACAATTTCCCCCTTTTGTGTACTTCGGGGCACATAACTGTTCGGTTTGTATAACTTTCAAGCCACGAATGAGCAAACCTTCAGAAGAAGAGTTGGAAGGGAGCTCTGAGGTCATCTAGCCCAACCCCCTGCCTTAGCAAGTGATCTTACTACCCCATCCCAGACAAGGGACTTCTTCTGAAAACCCTCCACTGATGGAGCACCCACAACTTTTGGAGGGAAGCCGTTGTACTGGTTAATGGTTCTCTCAGGAAATTCTCCTTAGTTCTGGGCTGGATAATCCCCTAGAGCAGTGTTTCCCAAACTTGGGAACTTTAAGAAGTGTGGACTTCAACTCCCAGAATTCCCCATCCAGCATGGCTGGCTGTGGGATTTTGGGAGTTGAAGTCCATACATCTTGAAATTCCCAAGTTTGGGAAACATTGCCCTGGCCTAGAGTATTTTCCAGCCATTGCTGCTTGTTCAGCCTTCAGGTGCTTTGGAGCATAGGTTGTCCCGCTCTTCTTTGTGACAGCTTCTCAAATTTTGGAAGTCTGCCATCCTCTCACTCTATTCCTTCTCTTCCTTCCACTAGACATAATCAGTTCCTGCAGTCTCAAAATCTTATTTGTATTGTGATACAAAATGTACAAAACCCCAGGGATCAACACAATTTAGCCCAATCTGGAATGTTTAAAATGAGTTCATGAATAAACGTTTGAAAACACTTGGAGGGTTGCAAAGAAACCCCAGGGATAGGACCTAAATTTAATGTGACTTTGCTTTGCCTGTTTTGGAAAGAAAAATTGGGGTCAAGATGGATATCAGCTCTTCAAGAGAGGATGAATCAAGAAACAAAACCCAGAAGAGTTCTAGAATTCTTATTTTATTTTTATTTATTTATTTATTTATTTTATTCATTAATTAGATTTTTATACCACCCCCTCTCCCGAAGGACTCGGGGCGGTGAACAGCCAAAATTAAAAACATACAATATAAACATTAAAATATGTTTAAAACAATTAAATCCAAAATGGCTCCCCAATTTAAAACGCCTTACCCATGACCCTATAAATAAGACAAATTTAAAATTTAAAATTTCCACATTTAAAATTTCCACATTTAAAAAGGGGGAAGATTTAGGCCAGGCCAGCTTGATGAAATAGTAAAGTCTTAAGCACGCGGATCCGGGATCCTACGTATTTTATAGGCTATAGTGACAGAATCTTAAGATCAGAATGATGGTATCCATGATATTCGCTGTGACATTCTATGGAAGAGAAAGTTGGACAAAATGAGGAGGACAGGAAGAGTGTGGCAGTTTTTGAACATTAATTTTGAAGAACTCTACCAAGATTATGATGGATAGCTAAGTAAATGTCCATCATTTGCACATAGTTTAGTTTCAATTTCTCTCTGACAGTCTGTTGTTCAATTCCAAATGTCATTTTGTCTATTTCAAATCTTTCTCTTCACTCTGCATGTGAAAAATATGAGTCAATCTCTCTGCAGTTCTCTCAACTTCACCTTTATTCTGTGTTCTATGTCCAGACTTACAAAGACATTTTGTATCCCTTCAATAAGGCACTTCAAACATGGTTTTTGAAAGTCTACATTATCTTTTATTGTATCATTAAAAAACAAGCCATCCAAGCCTCAAGTCAGCTCTTTTCTTCTGAATGGGAGACCACCAGAACTTCAGGGAGGGGAGGTGTGTGTGTGGGGGGGGGGGGAAGATGGGCCTCTCCTATCATTTAGGTGCAATGAAAAGAGAAGGCAATTTCCATGAGATCCTTTACCAGAGGAGCCTAAAGAGGCTTTCCTGAATTTCCAGTTGAACCAGAGGCTTTTCTTTTTTTTTTATTGAAAAAGTTTTACAAATACAAATTTTCCCATTTCCCCCCCCTTTCCCTCCCTAACCCTCCCTAGCCCTCTCCTCCTCCCATGACTTCTCCAAGGTGAAATCCAAATCCACATCATATTATATCATACTTTACCACCCTTCTATTCTCCCCCCTGTGTACTATATATTTCTACATAACATTGAACTATTCTACCCCCTATATACTATACATTTCTATACAACATTCAGCTAAAAGCTATCTGGTACTTCCTAGTTTGGTATTTGTTCTGCACATAATCTATCCATTTCTTCCACTCCCATACATAAGTCTCTTGAGTCCGGTCTTTTAAGTATGCTGATATCTTCGCCGTTTCTGCAAAACTGGCCACCTTCAAAGTCCATTCTTGAATTGTAGGCATAACATCCCTTTTCCAATATTGACCAATCAGTAACCTAGCTGCTGTCACCATATACAATATCAATTTCATTTCACCCACTGAAAAGCCCTTAACTATACCCAGTAAAAATAATTGAGGAGAAAATTGGATTTTTTTCTTCAGAACATTTTGCATAACCCACCAAATTTTTATCCAGAAAGCCTTTACTTTCTTGCAGGTCCACCATATATGATAATATGTAGCATCTAAGCAATCACATCTCCAACATTTTGTTTGAACATTAGGATACATGCACGACAATTTCTTAGGATCTAAATGCCACCTATAAAACATTTTATAAAAAATTTCCCTCAAGTTCTGTGACTGCGTAAATTTAACATTCTGAACCCATATTTTTTCTCACGTTTCCATCATAACTGGTTCTGCAAAATTTTGCGCCCATTTTATCATACAATCTTTAACCAATTCATTTTCTGAGTCTCTTTCTAACAAAACATTATAAACCCTCTTAATATGCATTGGGCCTTTCTCTTTTATCTGTCTAACCAATTCTTCTTCATGCAACATTAAACCAGTTTTTTGATCTTCTCTCCATCTCAGTTGAAATTGATTATACTGTAACTAAGTTAAATTAATCCCTTCTTCCAACAGTGTGTTTAATGTCTTTAGTTGCCATCTGCCCCCATCATTAAAAAGTACTTCTTTATATAACCCCCCCCCGAGTGACTTTATATTTATATTCCGTATAATATGACCAAGATCCAACCACAATGGTATTTTATAATCCCATTTGAACCGGTGCTTCTTCCATACTCTCATCAAGGAGTTTCTAAGCATATGGCTGTTGAATACTTTATCCACTTTATTTTCATAGAATAAATATGCATGCCAACCAAATTCAAGATCATAAGTCTCTATATTCAATATTCCAGTCTTTGTCCTTCCAAACCAATCACTTGCTTGTGTCAACACTGCTGCTTCATAGTACAGTCACAGGTTTGGAAGTTTAAGACCACCCCTTTCACGAACATCTTGCATAATTTTCAATTTCACTCTTGGCTTTTTCTCATTCCAAACAAACTTATTCACTCCTTTTTGCCATTCCGTCAACTGTTTATCACTTTTAAGCACCAGAATCATTTGAAACAAAAATAAAAATCTAGGTAGAACATTCATTTTAACTGCTGCTATTCTTCCAAGTAGAGACAGCTGCAGTTTTTTCCAAGTTTCCATATCCTTTTGTACCTTTCGCCACAACACCTCATAATTGTTTTGGAACAGTTTTATATTTGAATCTGCAACTTGAACTCCTAGATATCTCACCTTTGGTACTATTTCAAAGCCTGCCATCCTTTCCAGTTCCTTCTTTTGATCAACTGTCATATTTTTAACTATCATCTTGGTTTTTTTCTGATTCAGTCTAAATCCTGATACCATACCATATTCTTCTATAATGTCTTTCATCTGAATTATTGATTCCATCGGCCGTGTTAGGGTAACAACCAGATCATCTGCAAATGCCCTTGTTCTGTAGTCCTTTTGTCTTATAACTATTCCATTCAAAGTGCTCGAATATATCAAATATAAATAGGCTTCCGGTTGGCGCCGCCGCCATCGCTAGATAGTCTCTTTAAGACCGCCAGCCCCGCCGCCCATAAAAAGCCGCCTCTACAGCTGAGAGGCAGCTTGAAAAACTCCACGTTCTTGAGGAAACGGGAGGAGAGCCGGCGAGACCAGGTAGAGCCCCCTGCGAAGTCCCCAGATTGTCTTTTTTGCTTCTGGAGAGGAAGCAGGGTGAGGCTCCCTATCCAGCTCGCCGAGGCTCCGGACTCCGGGGACAACTCTGCATCTAGCAGAGCCAGACGACGCGATCAACATAACCAGTGAAAGCCAAGAGAATCATCAAAAATAAACAGGGTGGAATCTGGACTTGAAACTTGTTTGCCTCCAGTGAAAGACGGTCCCTTCTTAAGGACCGCCAGCCCCCCCGCCTGTAGAGCCGCTTCGATACCGAGAAGCGGTTTGAAAACTCTGAAATCTGTAGGATTGTAGGAGCAGAGTAGGCAAGGTACAGGTTGAGCCCCTGTGAGCCCCCAGAAAATCGCTACTGGGGAGGAAACAGGCGCGGCTCCCTTTCAACTTGCTGAGAATCCGGACAGCGTGGGACCACTCTGCCTTCCGCAGAGCAAGCCGGCTGCAGCAAACATTTAAACTGAATGAAACCAACCTTAACAAATAGCGGAAATATCAACTTGAACCCTCAAATCTGGAAATTGCAAGTATTATTGTTTTGGTGACTTTTTGACTTAAGAGAAAGTACGAACAAGTGAAAGTGGTTTGAAAAAAAAAATGGCGCCCAGCTGCAGAGTTAACGAGCTGAGAGTGAGAGTGGATTTGTGAAGTTACTTTAATCTGCTACAAAGTTGCGCTGCCTGTAATAAGGAGGAACAGGAGAAGAGGGGGAAAAAATTCTTTTTTAAAATCTGAGCTTGGTTCAGTCTAGTTTCTATCCCCAATTTGATTAAACCTGGGGGATTTTTTCAGAGGACTTTGTGGTGGTGGAAAAGGAAAAAGGATCTCCCTTTTCAGAAAATCCAACCTACATGGCAGGATGGCTTCAAAGAAGCAGGAAGGAAAGGCAGCAGGGGGGGGATCCCCCACATTTAAACATGAACAGCAGCTTCCTCCTGCTCAACAGAGTCAGAAAAAAGACTTTGATTTTGAAAGTTTAAAAGAATTTATTTCTCAGGCTTTGGATGATAAATTTCAAAAATCTCAACAGGAAATAGATGATAAATTTCAAAAATCTCAACAGGAAATTATGCAGGAAATTAATGAAATTAAAAATGTGGTGAAGCAGGATTATGGCAAGGTGACTAAAAAAATATCGAATGTGGTGTCTGGCCTGTCAGAAATTATTATTAAAGTGGATTCCAAATTGGAAGAATTTAAATCAGAAGTCAATGTTAAAATTAAGGATACTGATTATAAAATTTCTGATGTTGATGATAAAATGCAGAGAGTTGAAAACGAAATTACAATGATGCAATTCAGGGCCATGGAATTCGCTATAAGGCTCAGAGGCATTAGAGAGAATGACAGACAGGACTTGAGACAGATCTGTGCTGATGCTTTGGCTGTGTTATTAAAAATTAATCCTGAAGTGTTTTTTTATAAAATAGACAAAATTTACAGAGTGAACTCCTGGGTGGCCAGACAAAGACAAAGAGATGTGGTGATATATTTTACAGACAGAACAATAAGAAATGATATCTTGCAAAAATCTTTTCTTTCCTCTGTGCAAGTGGAGGGGGCTCAAATTGGAGTTTATAAGGAATTGCCACCTAAAATTTTAAAAGATAGAAAAGACTTTGGTTTCCTAGTGAATGAATTGAAAAAACAACAGGTACCATTCTGGTGGGATGCCCCAACTGGTATAATTCTGAAATACAAAGGGGAAAGACATCGGCTGAACACTGTTGAGAAGGCGGAACATTTTTATTCTACTGTTCTCAAAGAGAGATCACCATCTCCACGTACATCCACAGTGCTGGAGATTAAGTGATAAGTGATAAGAAGCAATCTCAGCAAGAGATAGAAGAACAGTCTAAGCAGGCAGAGCCAGTGGAAATGCAGGGTGCTACAGGAGGTTTTCTGGAGGAGCACCTGTTAGAATCTTCTCCAATTCTGGACCCGGCTCGGATGGTTGAAGTCAAAGACCAGTGTATAACTCGTGCAAAATCTAAGCAACTTAAAGAAAAGCAACAACAGGAAAGACAATACAAAAAGGGAGCTAAGAGTACTACACAAAAAAGTGAAGCCATGGGGGGAGCAAAACCGAAGATTTCGGAAGATCTTCGGCTATTGTGCTCGTCGCTTCAAAAAGATGAAGATGACAATTAAGTGTTTATCCTGGAATGTGAATGGGTTGAATTCACTACAGAAAAGGAAGAAGTTATTTACATATTTGAGACAATTTAATAATGATATAATTTGTTTACAAGAAACTCATATTAGAACTCAAGATCAAAAATACTTGATAAACTCAAAATTAGGAACACATTTTATAGCTTCAACTTCGCAAAAAAAGAATGGTGTGGTCATTTATGTAAACAAAAGACTGACAGCTAAAATTATAGAAGCAGATGAAGATGGTAGGTTTATAGCAATTGAACTGCTTACAGTAAATGGCCAAATTCTTCTGATTGGAATTTATGTTCCCAACCAACAACAGGATCATTTTTATAAAACGTTACACACTAAAATACTGCAATGGGATTATAGATCTATTTTAATTATGGGAGATTGGAATGGAGTAATCGATTCCAAATTAGATAAAAAGAGTCTAGCGAAATCAAGGATTAGATTACCACAGACTTTTTTCAATATGAAAGAAGATTTGGAATTAAAAGATATCTGGAGAATACATAACCCAAAAGAATTGGACTACACTTTTTTTTCTGATAGGCATAGATCCTTCTCTAGGATTGATTTTATTTTGGTATCAGATGATCTACTTGTTAAGACAAAAAGAACAAAGATTTTCCCAAGAACTTTGACCAACCATAGCCCAGTATGGATAGAAATTGAGATGGGTAAGATTGAGAGACGATCATGGAGACTAAATGAAAACTTGTTCAGATATGAAAAAAATATAACAGAACTTAAAAAGCAGCTGAAAGAATTTTTTGAAATAAACTTGAATAAGGGTACCCCAATTGAAACTGTGTGGGATGCGAGTAAAGCTTATATGAGAGGGGTACTCATTTATATGAATTCTAAACATAGACTGAATCGACAAAAGAAAAGATCTGAACTGGAAGCAGAAATAAAGAATAAAGAACAGCTACTTATTAAAAATCCAACAGATGAAAGAATACGTGGTGCTATAAAACTTTTGAAAGATCAATTCCAAATGCTTATGGCGGAACAAGTTGCAACAAATTTACAATATGCGAAGCACAACATATTTTGTAACCCCAATAAACCGGGCAGATGGTTGGCCTACACATTAAGGAAGAAGCAGAGCATACGGACTATTGATAGTACTGATATTGGAGGGAAAGAAATTTTTCAACAAAAATTAATTAATTAAGCTTTTGTAGATTATTATACCAAATTATATGCCAAAGATGATATGTAGAATGGACTTATAGAAAAATATCTAGATAATAAAAGAGTCACAAAAATTACTAATCAACAAAAGGATAGAATGAACTATCCTATAACAGAGGAGGAGATAATAGCAGCAATCAAACAATTAAAAACAGCTAAAGCTCCTGGAACGGATGGTTTGACTGCAGTGTATTATAAAACTTTGCAAGCAGAAATGGTGGAACAACTCAGAGACTTATTTTGTAACATACAACAAGGGGGTAAAATACCCCCATCATGGACAACAGCTTATATTTCTTTGATACCAAAAGAACAAGTAGGTCCTAAAAAACCGGAGAACTATAGACCAATATCTCTTTTGAATAATGATTATAAAATTTACGCAAAAGTACTAGCCAACAGGTTGATGCCAGTAATCCAAGAGGTGATTCATGATGATCAAGCGAGATTTATTGAGGGCAGATACATGAAGGACAATGTAAGGCAAGTAATAGATTTATTGGAATATCTTGAGAGGAATAAACAGGTACCTGCAGTGCTGGTCTTTTTGGATGCGGAAAAGGCCTTTGATAGAGTGGACTGGAATTTTCTATTAAAGACTTTAAAAAAGATGGACTTTGGGGATCAATTTATACAGGCGGTTTCAGCAATTTATCAAGAGCAAAAGGCACAGATTATTATTAATGGAAGTTTGACAACAGATTTTAAAATTGAAAAAGGAACAAGACAAGGTTGTCCGTTATCCCCATTGTTATTTATTTTAACACGAAGTCTTGTTGAATACAATACGGGACTCTAATATCTTGAAAGGTATAGTGATAAGGCAAGAGGACTACAGAATAAAGGCATTTGCAGATGATCTGGTTGTTACCCTAACACAGCCGATGGAATCAATAATCCAGATGAAAGACATTATACAAGACTATGGCATAGTTTCAGGTTTTAGATTGAACCAGAAAAAAACTAAGATGATAGCTAAAAATATGACACAAGATCGTAAACACTAACTTGAAAGGAGGGCAGGTTTTGAGATTGTACCAAAGGTTAAATATCTAGGAGTTCAGGTTGCAGAATCAAATATGAAACTGTTTCAAAATAATTATGAGGTGTTGTGGCGAGATGTGCAGAAAGATATGGAGACTTGGAAAAAACTGCAGCTGTCTCTACTTGGAAGAATAGCAGCAGTTAAGATGAATATTTTGCCAAGATTTCTTTTCTTGTTTCAAATGATTCCAGTGCTTAAAAGCGATAAACAATTGAAAGAGTGGCAAAGTGGAGTGAATAAGTTTGTCTGGAACGAGAAAAAAACAAGAGTGAAATTGAAAATTATGCAAGATGTTCCAGAACGGGGAGGTCTTAAACTTCCAAACCTACAGTTATATTATGAAGCAGCAGCTTTATCTCAAGCAAGTGATTGGTTTGGAAGGAAAAAGACTGGAATATTGAATATAGAAAGTTTTGATCTTGAATTTGGATGGCATGCTTACCTATTTTATGATAATAAAGTGGATAAAGTATTTAAAAGCCACACACTTAGAGACTCCTTGATGAGAGTCTGGAAGAAGCACCGACTCAAATGGGATTATAAAATACCGCTATGGCTGGATATTGGTCATATTATTTGGAATACAAATATAATGTCACTCGGGGGGTTTTTATACAAAGAGGTTCTTTTTACAGATGCGGGTAGATGGCAGTTGAAGACATTAGAGACACTGTTGGACGAAGGGATTAACTTAACCTGGTTACAGTATAACCAACTTCAACTGAGATGGAAAGAGGACCAAAAAACTGGTATTATGTTACATGAGGAAGAATTGGTTAGACATATAAAAGAGAAAGGTCCAATGCATATTAAAAGGCTTTACAATGTCTTGGTAGAAAGGGATTCAGAAACTGAATTGGTTAAAGATTGTATGATTAAGTGGGCACAAAATTTTGAAGAACCAGTGATGTTGGAAACATGGGAAAAAATTTGGGTTCAGAACGTTAAATTTACACAGTCACAGAATTTGAGGGAAAATTTCTATAAAATGTTTTATAGATGGCATTTAGATCCTAAGAAATTGTCATGCATGTACCCTAATGTTCAGTCAAAATGTCAGAGATGTGATTGTTTAGATGCTACATATTATCATGTTTGGTGGACTTGTAAGAAAGTTAAGGCTTTTTGGATAAAAATTTGGTGGGTTATGCAGAATGTTTTGAAGAAAAAAATTCAATTTTCTCCACAATTGTTTTTATTGGGTATAGTTAAGGGTTTTACATTGGGTGAAACAAAGTTGATATTGTAAATGATAACAGCAGCGAGATTATTGATAGGTAAATACTGGAAAAATGAAGCTTTGCCTACTATCGAGGAATGGACTTTGAAGATGGCCAGTTTTGCAGAGATGGCGAAGATTTCAGCATACCTAAAAGATCGTTCACAAGAGACTTATGAATGGGAATGGAAAAAGTGGATAGATTATGTGCAGAACAAATATCAAACCAGGAAGTATCAAATAGCTTTTAACTGAAAATGTTATATTAAGATAGAAATATTTTAATTTTGTGAAGATGAAAAATTTATATGGGGGAGGGAGGGGCTCAAGTTTCATATAAAGGGGCTTTTTTTTGATGGGAGTATATTCTGTGGAAGTCCGGGGGGGAGGGGAGGGTTAGGGGGGTTAGGGAGGGTGAGGTTGGGGAGTTTGGGGCGGGCTGGGGGGGGAAAATGGGGTGAAAATGTAATGGTAAAGCTTTTGCAATAATAAATAAATAAATAAATAAACAGGGTGGAATCTGGACTTGAAACTCAAAACTGCAAGTATTTGTATCAGTCCTGTGATAGAATTTAAGAGCGGAGAAAAGTGAAAGTTTGCTAAAATGGCGTCCGGTTTCAGCGGCAGTAAAAAAAGCTGAAAGCGAAAGTGGATTTGCCTGAGTGTTTTAACATGTTACCAAGTATCTAAAGCAACAGCGCTGGCTAGAAGAAAAGGGAAAAGTTTTTTTTAAAGTGATTTTGATCTGTTTCTTCTCCCTTAGAGACTTGATTAAAGCTGGGGAAATTTTTGAGAGGATTCTGTGGTGAAAAGGGAGGGAGGACTTCCTTCTTAGAAAGAATCAGATTGCGTGGCAGAATGGCTTCAAAGCAGACAAAGCCAGCCATTAAAGTTGCAGGGGGGGGGTTCCCCCACTCACAAGTCACAAGAGCAGCCATTAAGTTTGCAGACTCAGAGCCAAGCACAGGAGACTGGTTTTAAAGATTTGAAGGAATTTATTGCTGCGGCTCTGATGAATCAAAATGAAGTTTTGGACCAGAAATTTGAAAAATCTCAACAGGAAATTAAGGAGGTGGTTCAAGAAAAGTATGACAAGATGAAGTGTGACATACTGACAGTTGTGACTGGTTTGTCAGAAGTAGTTGTCCAGATTGATAAAAAAGTGGAAGAACTTAGTTCAGAAGTAGAATCTAAAATGAAGGAAGCTGATTATAAAATTTCTAATGTTGACAATAAAACACAAAGGATTGAAAATGAAGTGACAATGATGCAATTTAGATTCATGGAGTTTGCTGTAAGACTGAGAGGAATAAAAAAAAAAATAGAGAAGGTTTGAGAAAGGTTTGTGCTGATGCCCTGGCTGTGATGCTAAAAGTTAGCCCTGAGGAGATTTTGTGCAAGATGGACAAGGTCTATAGAGTGAATTCTTGGGTGGCAAGGCAAAGGCAATTGCCTAGAGATGTGGTGATCTACTTTACAGATAGAAGAATAAGAAATGATATCTTGCAAAAGTCTTTTGTTTCTACTATCCAAGTGGATGGAAGGGAGATTGGGATCTACAAAGAGTTGCCGCCTAAGATGCTAAGAGATAGAAAGGACTTTGGATTTTTGGTGACTGAATTAAAGAAACAACAAATTCCATTCAGATGGGATGCTCCAGTTGGCATAATATTGAGGTATCAAGGTGAGAGATATCGATTGAACACTGTTGAAAAAGCGGAAGATTTTTACTTCAATGTTTTTAAAACTGGCGAAACATCTCCACGTACATCCTCAGTGTTAGGTATAGAGGAGGGTGAGAAAGAGAAGCAATTTGAACAAGAGCTTGAAGAGCAGCAGAAACAGATGGAGGTGGAGGCAATGGAAACTCAAGGAGCAACGGGTTTTTTTGGATGAACCTTTGCTGGATCTTCCTTTAGAGGCTTTAGGTGGACCACTCAAAAATACAAGAGAAGTGGCAGTGGATCTCGAGTTGACGTCGTATAAAGCTAAAGATCAGCGTATAACGCGAGCAGCTTATAAACAAATTCTAGAGAAACAACAACAGCAGAGATCTAAGTTATCGCAAGATAAGAAGGGAGTCAATGGTAAAGCACAAAAATCTGAAGCTATGGGAGGAGCTAAGCCGAAGACTACCAGTCTGGAACAGAAACTTCAGCAAATGCTCTTATTTATTTATTTATTATTTATTTATTAATCAAATTTCTATACTGCCCTACTCCCAAAGGACTCAGGGCGGTGAACAGCCAAGATAAAATACAGATAATACAAATATTAAAAATCCCTTAAAATTATTAAATATTTTGGCCGAAGCACAGATTAAAACACCCAATTTATAAAATCACGAATTAAAAATTTAAGAGGAGAGTTAGGCCAGGCCAGCCTGCTGAAATAGAAAAGTTTTGAGAGCACGGCGAAACGTGCGCAGGTCCGGGATCCTCCGTATCTCTGGGGGGAGCTCATTCCAGATGGTAGGTGCCCCCACAGAGAAGGCTCTCCCCCTGGGGGCCACCAGTCGACACTGTTTGGCCGAGGGCACCCTGAGGAGCCCCTCTCTATGGGAGCGTACTTGTCGGTGAGAGGCTATTGGTAGCAGAAGGCAGTCTCGTAAATACCCTGGTCCGATGCCATGGAGCGCTCTAAAGGTGGTAACCAAAACCTTGAAGCGCACCCGGAAGACCACCGGGAGCCAGTGCAGCTCGCGCAGGAGCGGGGGTCACATGGGAGCACCACGTCGCTTCCATAACCACCCGCGCGGCTGCATTCTGGACCAGCGGGAGCCTCCGGGTGCTCCTTAAGGGGAGCCCCATGTAGAGAGCATTGCAGTAGTCCAAGCGGGAAGTAACGAGAGCATGAGTGACCATATTTAACGAGTCCCGATCCAGAAAGGGACGCAACTGGCGAATCAGGCGGACCTGATAAAAAGTCCCCCTGGCCACGGCCGTCATGTGCTCTTCTAAAGACAGCCATGAGTCCAGGAGGACACCCAAGTTGCGAACCCTCTCCGTGGGGGCCAATGACTCGCCCCCAATAGTCAGTGATGGCACCAACTGACTATATCGGGATGTCGGAAACCACAGCCACTCGGTCTTTTTTTTTTTTTATTTTTTTTTATTGGATTTTAAACAAAGATATAAAGACAATACAAAGAATGCAAAGACATTACAAAGACAAACAGATTCCCACCACCAACCTACCCACACCATATTTTACATGTATGTTTTGGTCATCATCAGAATATATATTGCTTTGTAAGTTAATATATATATGATACATTGTCAATTCAGGTGTTTTAAATTAGAAATAATCTTGCATCTCCTCTTTGTTCATTTCCAATTTTAGATTTTCTACCCTATTTTCTTTCATCTGTATTTGTACTGATTTTCTTTTCCAGCCATTGATACCACTGGTGCCACACAAGATAGAATTCACTTTCTTCCTTATCCTGAAGTTCCAGTGTCAATCTATCCATTTCGGCACACTCTGTTATCTTTGAGATTAATTTGTCTTTGGTTGGGAGTTGGTCTGATTTCCAATTTTGCGCGAACAGTAGCCGTGCTGCTGTCAGAATGTGTATGATGAGGTATTTTGTCTCTTTGTTGTGTTGTGTTGTTACCATTCCAAATAAAAAGAATTCTGGAGTGTTTTCTACTTGTTGATTTATTATTTCTTCAATAATTTCCTTTATGTCCTTCCAGTATTGTTGGGCCTTTATACATTTCCACCAGGCATGGTAGTATGTCCCCTTTTTTGTTTTGCACTTCCAACAGTGTGGGGAGGCATTCGGGTATATTTTGGCTAATCTGGCTGGTGTTAAGTGCCATCTGTAAAACATTTTTATGAGGTTTTCTTTGTAGGGTATGGCTCTTGTCATTTTGATGTTCTGTTTCCACAATTTCTCCCAGTTTGCCAGTTGAATGTTGTGCCCTATGTCCCTGGCCCACCTTATCATATTTTCTTTTACTGTTTCTTCCAATAATTTATATCTAAGAAGATAGTTATATATTTTGGTTATCATCTTTTGTTCTGGGCCTTGTAAAATCTTATCCAATTCGTTCAAATTATTCGAAATTCCATATTGCTTTTTGTCTGCTATGTGTCTTGAGTGTATTTGAGTATAGAGCCACCAATCGATATTTATACCAGAGTTTAGGAGTTGCTGTCTTGAGATGAGTTTGCCTTCATGATTCAATAAGTCTTGGTACCGCATCATCTTTCCTATTTCGAGAGTATTCGGGTATATCAATGCTTCCATCGGGGACCATCATTTTGGTATTCTAGTATAGTGAGTTCTCTTAATATCCTGCCAGATCTTGAATAGTGAGGCTCAAGTTGTATGACGTTGGAAGTACATATGTCGTTTGTCCGATCCGTCCCATAGGAAAGCGTGCCATCCTCTTATTAAGTCAAAGTCTTCTAAATATAGAGTTCTTTTGTTGTCCAGTTTCATCCATTCTTTAATCCAGGTCAGTCCTGATGCCTTGTAGTAGAGTTCCCAATCTGGTATTGCTAGGCCTCCTTTGTCTCATGAATCCTGTAGAGCTTTGATTTTAATTCTGGCCTTCTTTCCCTGCCATATATAATTCATTGTTGTTTTGTTGAGGTTCTTAAAGAAATCTCTTCTGGGGTATATCGGTATCACTTGATATAGATATAATATTCTGGGTAATATATTCATTTTTATTGAGGCACTTCTGCCCATCAATGAGAGTTGTAATCTATTCCAAATTTCCAAGTCTTTTTTGATTTGTTTTAACAATTTGGTATAATTATCTTCTTTGATTGTAGTTGTTTTTGCTGTCAACCAAATACCTAGGTATTTTATTTTCTTTACTATTTGAAGTCCTAATTCTTCTTCTAATTTCAATTTCTGTGTTTGGGTCATATTTTTCGTCAATACTTTCGTCTCCTGCTTATTTATTTTGAGGCCCGCAACTTCCCCGTATTCCTCTATCATTGTCATCAACCTGGTTCCAGATCGTATTGGGTTTTCCAGTATGAAAATCACATCGTCTGCAAAGGCAAGTAATTTATACTCCTCTCCCCGGATCTTAAGGCCTTCTATGTCTTCCTCCTTCCTGATTTCCGTTAATAAAACTTCCAGTGCGATTATAAATAATAGAGGTGACATGGGGCAACCTTGTCGTACTCCTTTCTGAATGTCAAAAGTTTGTGTCATCTCACCATTTATTGCAATTTTGGCTGTTTGACAGGAGTAGATTTTTCTTATCAATTTAAGGAATTTCTCTCCGCAATTCATCGATTCGAGTTGTATTGTAAGGAAGGACCAATTTACACAGCCACTTGGTCTTGGATGGGTTGAGCCTGAGTCTGTTTCTCCCCATCCAGATCCGCACGGCCTCCAGGCACCGGGACATCACTTCAAGGGCATCATTGGGGTGGTCTGGGGTGGAGATGTACAGCTGAGTATCATCAGCGTACTGATGGTACTTCACCCCGAAACCATGGATGATCTCACCCAGCGGCTTCACATAAATGTTGAACAGAAGGGGCGAGAGGACCGACCCTTGTGGCACCCCACATACAAGGGGCCTTGGGGTCGACCTCTGCCCCCCTGTCAACACGGACTGCGACCGGTCAGAGAGAAAGGAGGAGAACCACCGTAGGACAGTGCCCCCCACCCCTAACTCCTCTAGCTGGTGCAGCATGGTACCATGGTCGATGGTATCAAAAGCCGCTGAGAGGTCTAATAGGACCAGGACAGAGGAACAACCCCTGTCCCGAGCCCTCTAGAGATCATCAACCAACGCGACCAATGCCGTTTCCGTGCTGTACCCAGGCCTGAAGCCTGACTGGAATGGATCCAGATACGACGATTCATCCAGGTACTGGGGGAGCTGTCGCCCTACCACACTCTCAACAACCTTTGCAACGAAGCGAAGGTTGGAGACTGGACGATAATTTGCCAACACTGCCGGGTCCAGGGAAGGCTTCTTGAGGAGAGGCCTCACCACCGCCTCTTAACACTTCAGGAGACTACAAATGACAATTAAGTTTTTATCTTGGAATGTGAATGGACTGAATTCACCACAGAAAAGAAGGAAGATATTTCATTATCTGAGACAATTTAATAATGATGTTATTTGCTTACAAGAAACTCATATTAGAACACAAGATCAGAGGCTTTTCTTCTAGATTTGGTAGATGACTAGAGTGAAGAAACACTGGAACTTTCTTTTTCTATATGACAACAGCTGCAAAGTTCTCTTCACACAGAGATGGAAGGACTCACATATACCCAGAATGTAAGAATGGATGGGGAAGTTGAGTGCTTTGGGTAAAGAAAACTAGATTTTTCTCCAGTGTGCTGACAAGAGAATCCAGGAATGGGTTAAGTATGTCTTGTAGCTCATTAGACTGTGTCTGTCTAAGTCAGCGGTTCTCAATCTGGGGGTCGCGACCCCTTTGGGGGTCGAACAGCCATTTCACAGGGGTTGCCAAAGCCCTCTCTCGCCCCCCCCACACCTTCACTCACCCTCACCCTCTGCCTCTGTTCGTTCACCGTTCGCTTACCCCGCTCACTCCCAATTTATTGCTGCCTCCTGAGTCCCAGCTGATGGCTAGAGGGAAAAAAACTGTTTAAACTCTTGCCGTGGGGCTTCAAAGGGCCGCCCTACAGCTGATCAGTGTTAAAAGAAAACAAATGAGTAGACTAGTGCCTGCAAAAATAGAAAAAACAGCCCCTTTCAGCTTCAGCATAGGTTAATTACCATAAGTTGATTTGATCGGCCTCCTGACTCTCAGCTGATTTGCTCTCAGCTGTTTTGCGGAGGGCTCTATTGCTAGCTAGATGCAAAGAGGTAAATTGCTGGAGCAGATTTTTTTCCCCTAGCTATGCTGAAAAAGCGAAACTGAAAGTAAAGCACGGTCTTTGCTGCAACATGACAAAATGAGGCAGAGAGAGATTTCTTTTTCTTTTTCTTTTTTCTCACCAAAAAAGGTAGGTGCAAAACTGTAAACAATGGGAAATTTAGGGCAAAAGAGGAGGTTCAAGATTTTAAAACACAAAAGAAAAAAAGCTCTATTTAACTAGGGAATTGTAATAATTGAGATACTATTAATTGTATATTGTGTTGAAAGCAGAAATGGTTAAGTTGTGGTTTGGAGGAATATATGGGGGAAATTATTTGGTTTATTATTATTGGTAAATATAATTAATTGATTTGTAAGAAATTGGATTGCATGGAAATAATTGGAATATTCATGTTCATATTGATTAATATACAAAAAAGATAGTTAATAACTAATTGATTTATATTAAAATGTTCAATTTGTATTAATTAATTAACCAATGTGAGGATGGATATAAAAATAGATGACAATGTGAAGGGGTGTAATATAGAAGGGAAAAATTGAATTTGATTAAGATTAGAGATGAGGATGAAGGGTAATATTGGTTTTTTAAAAAAAATAGATGAGGAATAAATATGGTGAAAAGGAAATATAGAAATTGTAAATTTAATTGAAATTACTAAACACTGTTTAAATTTGTGAACCGGCCAAATACTCTGTTCAAAGAAAATATATTGTATGTTTGTATGTGTGTTTCTACTTATTGCTATTTATTCATATTTGTTCTCTTTTATTCTTTAAAGTTTAACAATTCATTCTTTATCTTAATATCTTTATATTTGTTTGGGGTTGGCTTTCTTCCCTTTCATCTTTTTTATTGTACAGCAATCTTTCTCCTCAAACCTACCACCTCTCTCTTTTCTTTCCTTCTTACTTTCTCTTCCCCCCTTCTTCTCCTCCCTACTTCCTCTTCCTTTCTCCTTCTCCTCCTCTCTTCCTCCCTCTCTTACCCTCACTCCTACTCTAATTTCCCTTCCCTTCCTTCATCCCTCTCTATTGCTGTATCCTTTTATGCATATGGACTACTCGGAGGGCTGAAAAAGTTATTTTTGACTGGTTGGTCCTCGCATTTTTGACCAGTCCTCGAACTTACGACTGTCCTCATATTTTACGTTCTGCCTTATCTTGTCACCATGGTGAAGAGAAGCAGTTGTGAAATGAGTGACACGGTTGTTAAGAATGCTACAATGGGCATAAATGATGACCATTCATAAGTGCGAAGACCGGTCAAAAGTGCGAGGACCTATCAGAAATCACATTTTTCAGCCCTCTGAGTAGTCCTTTTGTGCACATGGACTACTTAGAGGGCTGAAAAAGTTATTTTTGACTGGTTGGTCCTCGCACTTTTGACCAGTCCTCGAATTTACGACTGTCCTCACATTTTACGTTTTTTGCCCTATCTTATCACCATGGTGAAGAGAAGCAGTTGTGAAATGAGTGACATGGTTGTTAAGAATGCTGCACTGTTGGACTTCCGGTTTGCTGCTTGTCACTGCCAGACGATCCCTCGGGACCGTCAGCCCCATTGCCTGTAAAGAGCCGCCTTCACAACGGAATGGCGGCTCGAAAAAACTCTGTTTCCATGAGGAAATGGAGATAGAGCCGGCGAGGGTGGGTAGAGCTCTCTGCGTAGCCCCAAAAGTTTTTTTTTTTACTTTTGGGGACGAAGCAGATGAGACTCCCCATTTCCTTCGCCGCTGCTCCGGGCTTTGGGAGACCTCTGCTTATGCAGAGCTAGGCGACGAGAACAAGCCTACAAATTTAACAGATCAATTAAAGGGGACGTGAGTTGGACCTGTGATCCTGAATCGCAAGTATTTCATTTATTTTATCAAAGTTATTCAAGAAGGGAAGAAGGAAAAAAGAATTTTTAAAAATGGCGACTGCCGAGGCTTGAGAAGGGGCTGAAAGGGAAAGTCCTTCCGTTTTCTATTACTACAAAGTAGCGGAATAAATACTCCTGGCTACAATTGAAGATAAAACTCCACTTTTGTGTTTTCTTTCTCCTGGAGATTTGATATTGATCTTGGTTGGAAAGAAGCTCTTTTTTTTCTCTGCTTTTCTTTTCTTTTTTAAAAAAGTTTGTCTGGGCGGAAACATGGCATTAAGACTTACAAAGCCGGATAAACAAGCAGTGGGGGGGGGATTCCCCCATTAACAAACTACATGAACAAGTTCTAAATCTCCAGTCTCAGAAACCTGATTTTAACATAATTGAATTTCTCTTGGAGGAGATTGTAAGAAGGGATGAGATTGTGAATCAGAACTTTGAAAAATTTAAGCAGGAAATTAAAGAACTGGTGCAATTAAAGTTTGACTTTTTGGAACGAAAGATTATAAAAATGGCTAATGGTTTTACAGAATTTATGATCCAGTTGGATGCAAACACTAATTTATTAGAGTCTAAAATGGAAGAAATTGAGGACAATTTGGACAATAGAATACAAAAAATTGAAAATGATTTGACAAATACTCAAGATAATAGCTTAGAAGAAAAACCTAAAATGGAGGCTGATCAAAAGACTTGTAATGCAGAAAATATACAACAACGGATTGAAAGAGAAGTTTTAATGATGCAATATAATTTCACTGAATATGCGATTAGACTGAGAGGACTGCAGGAAAATAACAAAGATGATTTAAGGAAAATATCCTCTGAAATTCTGGCTGGGATTTTAAAGGTTCAATCTGAGGAAGTGTTTTGTAGGATCGATAGAGTTTATAGAATAAATTCCTGGACTGCAAAGCAAAGGCAATTGCCTAGAAATGTGGTGATTTATTTTACAGATAAGGAGATAAGAAATAGTATTGTGCAAAATTCTTACAACTCTACTTTGCAATGGTTTGGAAGAAAGATTTGGATATACAAAGAGCTCCCGCCCAAGATGTTATTGGAAAGAAAGAAATTTGGTTTTCTGGTGACTGAACTGAAAAAAAGAAATATTCCATTCAGGTGGGATGCTCCAGTTGGTATTATATTGAGATATCAAGGAGAAAGATATCAATTAAATACTATTGAAAAAGCGGAAGAATTTTATCAAAAAATTTTGAAAATGAATTTAACATCTTTATGCACAATACAGGACAAGCAGAAGGAATTGGAAATAAAGGGAAAACATCGAATTATAGAGACTTCCGTAGACAAATTGCCTTCGGATTCTTTAGACACCTCAGCTGGATTATCTACAAATAAAAGAGAAGTGGCATCGGATTCTAATGTGATGATGATTCATCAAGTCACAGACAAGCATAGAAATCAATTAGCTGATATACAATTGATAGAAAAGAAATATGAGTTACAAAAGCAAAACCAACAAGATCAAGTCATAAAGCAGAATGAAAACCGATCAGTTGATATACAACTTGTAGTAAGGAAATTAGGATGGAGATCAAACCCACAAAAGGAAAAGAAAAAAAGAAATAGGTCTCATAAGAATAAAAACTTCTAAATTAAGCAACAGTGAAGCCAGTTTTTTTAAAAAATGAATGAATATATGAAAAGACAGTTGAGGTGAAGTATTGATTAACATTATCCTGAGGAGAGTGACAGATCTCTGCAATGCCGTAATTTTGGGATGTGAAAAGAGCCTTAAATTGGTTGGTTTGGAATTATCCATTTTGGATTTCTTTTTATGGATAAATGTATTATATTTATGTTGAGCTACAAGGCAAGAGAGCTACGCTGGGGCACGCAGAAGATCTGGTTGTTACCCATTATGATGATGGGAATTAATAATCCTGAAGAAAACCACAATTACAGATATTATATGGAATATAATTACAATGTCACTCGGGTGGTTGTTTTCCTTTTTTATATATACACGAGGAGATTTATTACTGATGGGGGCAGATGATAACTGAGGATTTTGAATAATCCGTTGCAACTAGGATGCTATGTTACCCTAATATGGATGATGTACTCAACAATATAGTGGAAAGACATCAAAGAAGATATTATATGGATTATAAATTTAAAGCTATTGATTTTTTCTATATAATGGAATATTTTTTTTTTAGTAGGGCGGGCAGTAGATTAAAGATATTAAGAACTGTTGTGTATGGCAATTTTGTAGGAAAGTGGGTGGAGATAGGTTAGTTTACTGATTGTTTAGTTTAAGAAAGGGATGTTTAAGTGATATATTTATGGGAGTGGAGGAAATGGATGGAGCTGAATAAATGCTAAATTAGGATTTATGGGGAAGGCTGCTTTGAAATGTTATATTAATATACACAAAAGATTAAATGTTAAAGCAGGATTCATTATATAGTTTTACAGTGGAAGGTTGTCATGAAATGTTGTATTAATATACAGATATAAGTATGAGGGAGGAGAAAAAGGGCAGATTACTGTTAAATTGGGAGTTATAATATTATTATGCTAAACTAGAAGTTATTATGCAATGTTATAGTAGAATGATATTTTGAAATGTATGGTAAAAGGGGGAAGTAATAATATTAATAATATTATTAGTAAGTAAGGGTCAGTATCTAGAGGAGGGAGTAAGGGGATGGAAAAATATTATATAATCTGTTATGAATTAGGTTTTTGTTGTGAAGAAGTCACGGGGGGGATGTGTGGTGAGGGGGGGTTAGGGAGGAGGGGGGAGAAAAATATGGGGAAAAAAATTGTATTTGAAAACGTTTTCAATAAAAAAAAAACGGTGGTTGACCCTCCGATTGCGAACCTGTCTTCATCCTTGCTGGTTTCCACTGACTCCTTGGATGCTCTCAAATCCGAGGACAGGAAGTCTGAGCTCTCCTTTCATAAAGAACATCAAGCCCTTGCCTGGACAATTAAGACCGCTACCGCTACGTCTTTTCAATCGAGCTACACTGCTTTGGCTGAGGCAACTTCAAGACAGATTACCACCGGAAGATATGCGCCTTCACCAAGATATAAACAAAATCGTCGCTGCCACTGAGTACTCGGCGGATGCCTCTTTGAACTCGGTGAAATTCGCCTCAAGAGCTTTGGCTTCGTCCGTAACATCATGGTGCTTGTTTTGGCCTAGGAACTGGAGAGCTGACTCCAAAGCCAAATGGAAACTGGCAGCGGCTCCATATAAGGCTTCATCTCTCTTTGACTCCTCCCTCGACCCTGTCCTTGTCGAAGACAAGGACAAACGTAAGGTTATGCCAACTTCCTCCTATCGCCGACCTGAATGGCGCTATACACCTTACTATCAGCGCCAGCCCTTTCGAGCCTCGTCGGGATCCGGGGGTCCCTATTCGCAACGCTGCTACTTTCACGGAAACGACCGCTCGTCCAATCGCCAACGCTTTCGCGACAGGTCCAGAAACAACGCTACGGCCAAACGACCCTTCCGTGGTTCCAGTTTCCGTCAATTCCGCAGGGGAAAATGACTACACCTTGCTGGATCCCATTGGTGGTCGTCTACAACTCTTTCGTCATCAATGGGAAAAGTCAACCACGGATGCGTGGATTCTTCGTACGGTGTCCTTCGGTCTGGCTATAGAATTCCTGGATCGCCCTCCATCCCGCCACGTCCGTTGTCCTCCTCTCCAGTCGCTCGATTTGGAAAGCCAGTTACGGAAGGAAGTTCTCCACCTCTTGCACATCAAGGCAATAGAACCTGTTCCACTGGATCAACAGGGCAGGGGTTTCTATTCAACTCTGTTTCTGGTTCCAAAACATTCCGGGGGTTGGAGGGCCATCCTGAACTTAAAACATCTGAATCTGTCCGTCTCTTACCGCAGGTTCAAAATGCACTCACTGAGGTCCATTCTTGGAGGAATTCGTCGCGGGGACTTCCTCCAGTCGGTCGACCTCAGGGAGGCATACCTGCATGTTCCGGTTCTGCCGGCACACTGAAAATTCTTGTGGTTCCAGTTTGGGGAGTACCATTATCAGTATTGCGCCATGTCCTTTGGCTTGTCCTCAGCCCCAAGGACTTTTACAAAGCTAGTGGCGGTAGTGGCGGCCTCCCTCAGAAAGATCCCTGTCAGGGTCTTATGTTATCTTGACGACATCCTGGTTCTGTCATCTTCCAGAGGTCAAGCGTCTCGAGATCTACAACTTGTCATCGAGGTCTTTCAGAACCATGGATTTTCAATAAATTTCCCAAAGAGTCACCTTTATCCTTCAACCTCCCTGCTACACCTGGGGGCGGTGATAGACACTATACAAGGACAGGTCTTTCTTTCCCCGGACAGAATCCAGAGCATCTGCGACTTGATCCATCAAATTCTATCACAACGGTCCATTCCTCTCCTTCATCTCTCACAGCTGCTGGGGAAAATGGTCTCGAGTTTCTCAATTGTGCCATGGGCTCATCGTCACACGAGGCCATTACAATGGTTTCTACTTCCCTTCCAATGATCGGGCCACAGTGATTCTCTTCGCAAGGTGTCGCTTCCACCTCAACTTCGTCTATCCCTCCGCTGGTGATTAGGTCCGGCCCTTCACAAAGGCTTGCACTTCTTGATTCCGGACCGCTTGACCCTGACCTCGGACGCCAGCCTCCTGGGCTGGGGTGCCCACCTACACGATCAAGTAGTGCAGGGTCGCTGGTCAGGTTCCGAAAGATGACTCAACATCAACCTGTTGGAACTGAGGGCCATTCGGCTAGCTCTCCATCATTTTCAGACACAGTTGTCAGGTCATCACATCCTTGTCCTAACGGACAATATTGCAGCCAAGGCCCATATAAACAAGGAGGGGGGCACTCGGTCGAGACCCCTGATATTGGAATCCGAACAGCTTCTACGTTGGGTGGAGACGCATGTTCTATCGTTGAGGGCCAATCACATTTCAGGTGTAGAAAACGTCAGGGCCGATTGGCTCAGCAAACAAAGTATCGACCAATCAGAATGGCAACTACACCCCGGTCTTTTTCGCAAGGCTTCTTTCATCTTCGGCATGCCCATCGTGGACCTGTTCGCCAGCCCGTTGAACGCCCAACTGCCGCGATTTGTAACTCGTTACCCGTGTCAGACGGCAGAGGATCACAACGCCCTATGGTGCCATTGGCCGCCAGGGCTCTTATACGCCTTTCCCCCGATTCTCCTGGTTCCTCAGGTGATCCGCAAGCTGCTGGAGAAAAGGGCAGAACTTCTCTTGGTGGCCCCCAATTGGCCACGTCGACCGTGGTACGCAGACCTTGTGGCATTGTCGGTCCTTCCACCGTGGGTGATTCCGCCGGAACGTCTCTCGCTTCGTCAGGGGGCCATCAACCATCCAGACCCAGGATGGCTCAAATTGGCCGTCTGGCGTTTGAGTGGGTCATTCTGCGAAAGGACTGTATCCCAGACTCTGTCATAAATACTATTCAGGCCTCCCGAAGACCTTCGACTTCTCGGATATACGGGTCTTCCTGGAAGTCCTTTTGTTCTTGGTGTGCTGTCAACTTAGTTGATCCTACCTCGGCTCAGATTGTGGATGTTTTGTGTTTCCTGCAATCAGGTCTGGACAAGGGCTTGTCGCCATCCACCCTTCGTCATCAGACTGCTGCTTTGTCCACGGTCATCAGGTGTCCTCCTTACTCTTCTCTATCTCTGCACACGTTGCTTAAAGGTTTTCTCCACAGGGCTGTGAACCTCCACCCACCCCCTGTTCATCGTTACCCGACCTGGGACCTTTCTCTTGTTCTTCAGGCTCTTATGTCTCCTCCCTTTGAGCCCCTGGGTTCTGCACCTCTCAAGTATTTATCCTACAAGATGGCTTTTCTTTTGGCGATCACCTCGGCGAGACGAGTCTCTGAACTTACGGCTTTATCAATTAGAAAGGATCTCTGCATATTCCAACCTAATACCGTGATTTTATGTCTGGATCCTACTTTCTTACCTAAAGTAAACTCCTATTTCCATCGTGCCCAGGAGCTCGTACTTCCGGACTTCTGCCCATCGCCCAGGCACCAACGTGAGAAGGACTGGCATACCCTCGACGTTCGTAGGGCCTTACGTCGTTACATTCGTAGGACTGAATCATTCCGGAAGTCTGAGGCCCTTTTGGTTTCATTTCATCCATCTTCTTTGGGTCAAAAGATATCTCCATCCACTGTGGGCAGATGGATTAAGGCGTGTATCTCCACGGCTTACGAACAACAGTCACGCCCTGTTCCTGCTCGCATTTTGTCTCACTCTACGCGTAGCGCGGCAATGTCAGCCGCCTGGGCTACGCAAGCATCGGTCTCGGACATCTGCTGAGCCGCCACGTGGTCGTCTGTAACACCATTCATTAGACACTATAAGATTGATACATTTGCTTCTGCTGAGGCTTCTTTTGGCCGCCGAGTTCTGCAAAGTGTCCTTGTAATCCAGGACTCTGGGAGCAATTTGTCTCCCACCCTTGGGATCTGAACTTTGGTATATCCCGTTGATGGATTGCATGAGCAGTGCACTGGAAAAAGAACGTTGTCTTACCTGAACGTTCCTTTTCAGGGCACTGCGAATGCAATCCATTCCCACCCTGTTTGTTGCTTTGTTCTAGTGTTTCCACTGGTTCGTTTCGTGGTTCTTTTGCTACTTACCTTGTTCTGATTTCCTACATAGGTGGTCGCGCCTTCGTTCAAAGACTGATGCATCATGGGAAAGCAGGGCGTGGCCACAGCACGGAGAGAGATATTTGAAAAGTTACCCAGTCAAAGATAAGCGATGAGGAAAACAACCCGTTGATGGATTGCATTCGCAGTGCCCTGAAAAGGAACGTTCAGGTAAGACAACGTTCTTTCTATTGTGAGCAGAGGAGCGCAGTACTCTTCCTATGAAATACTCCTGGACCTGCTCTACATACAATAGGGATTCCAAGCAGGTGAACAGTATTCAAGAATTGGTCTGGCAAAGGTTTTATACTCTCTAGTTAACAATACAGTATTACCAGAAGAGAAGCTTCGCAAAATTAAGTTAACGAGTCTTAATGCTTTTTGGCAATGCTTTTATAGTGAGGTCTGGAGATGAGTACTCCTAGGTCCTTGACAAAGTGAGAGTCGTCTGTGAGATCAGTACCCCTAACTTGTAATTCGGATTCTGATTTTTTTTTTTTTGCCAATGTGTAGGACAGAGCATTTATAAATCGAGATTTGGAGTTGCCAATTATGCGACCATTAAGACATAGTTGAGGTTGCTTTATAGTATGGCAGCATTGTCAGTGGTATTAAAATATTTTTTTGTGAAGTGGACGCAGCTGCATTTAATTTAATTTAATTTAATTTAATTATTTATTTATAATTAAATTTATATACCACCCTACTCCCAAAGGACTCAGGGCGGTGAACAGCCAAAAAGGTAAAATACACATAATACAAAACGTTAAAAACCATTTAAAATACATTAAATACTTTGGCCCAATTTAAAACACCCCAATTTAAAACAAATTTAAAAGCAATTAAAAGGGAGGTTAGGCCAGACCATTCTGCTGGAATAAGAATGTTTTGAGGGCGCGGCGGAAAGTGCGGAAATCTGGGATCCTCCGTATCTCCCGGGGGAGCTCGTTCCAGATGGCAGGTGCTCTCATTGCATAGATCGTTGATGTAAAGCAGAAAGAGCCCTCCCTATTTTGGCTGTTTGTTGCCTGTTGGACAGGAACACGGCTATCCACTTGTGCAGGGATCCGGAGATGCTGTAAGAACTTACTTTTAACAGTAGTTTGTCACACACTACTGAATCAAAGGCTTTACAAAAATCTATGAAATTGCATCTACTGCTTTACCCTGATCAATATATGTGGTCCAGATGCTTTTACAGTGTAGGAGTTGCAGATTGCAGGACAATTTTTTTCTAAACCCAAACTACTTGTCAGATAGCAGATTGTTTGTCTCTGGGTGGCAGATGAGGGATTGGGTTATAATTGATTCCATGAGTTTACAGGGGAGGCAACACAGGGAGATTGCTCTGTAATTTTCGACTAGACTAGGGACCCCCTTTTTAAAGATTGGTATAACTGTGGCTAGTGACCATAGGTTGCGCAGAGAGCTGGTTTGAAAAGATACCTCATAGATTGTGCATAGTGGCTCAGCTAGGGTGGTAGCAAGCTTTTTCAAAAAGTAGGCACATAGTCCATCAGGGCCAGTAGATAGAGATGGCTTTAGGTTTTGTAGTTCTGTTTCAAAATGATCTACTGTAAAATCAATATAGAGTAAATCACTACAATTTTTTACGGTGCAACTAGGAAGTGAGGGACAGCAGTCATTGCTGTCAACAAAGACTGAACTGGAGAACGTATTGAAAAGGTTGGCTTTAACAGCATAATTGTTACAGCCTTCCCCTTTAGACCTTTTTAAGGGTGGGATCGTTTTTGAGTCTTTAAGTTTTGTGTTAACAAAATTATAGACGGCTCGGGTGGACCAAGTTTAGCACTGCTTCCTTCTGTCTGCAATAGTGGTTGGTACATTCAACCTTTATCTGGTGGCATAAGGCTTTGTAGCGGCTTTTAAAGTTAGGTACATAGCCAGTTTTGTCTTCTCACCAAAGAGATTTTTTCTTGGATTGCAACTTACTTATTGGTATGGGTAATTTGCTCTTTTTAGTTTTAGAGGTCATTTTTGATACGTACAGATTAAGGACTCTATGGATTTAGAGTAAAAAAGTGTTATAATAGTCATCTGCAGTTTTACAAACTCTGAACAGAAGGTGCCAGTCAAGGGATGCGAGGTCAGCAGCTATGAGATTATAGTTGGCTTTTTTAAAGTTATACTTTGAAGTATCGTCATTATGCCCCTGTTTGCAAGGACACAAATTGAGACAAAAATCTATCATGCTGTGATCGCTGTTGGAATATGGTTCTTTAATTTATAAGCCATAAATTGAATTAAAGTATTACAGAAGATGAGATCTAAGCAATTGTTGAGCCTAGGGTTGTCCGTTACCAACTGCTCCAGCCCCAGAGCCGTAACAGCATTGTAAATGGTTCCATGTACAGGTTCAGTTGTACATTCGTTTAGGATCCGATTAATAAGAGGCAAATTAAGACCACCAAGAAAGACAAGGGAGTACTAACGTGGGCAGGAAGCTGCCCCCGTTAGTAGTGCAGTTAACATTTGTATGACTGAGATTGTAATAGGTTCTATAACTGCGATGGCGAATCTATGGCACGCGTGCCACAGGTGGCATGTGGAGCCATATCTGTGGGCACGTGAGCGTTGCCCTAGTTTAGCTCCAGCGCGCATGTGTGCGCCGGCCAGCTGATTTTCAGGCCTTCTGGGCCAACAGAAGTCACTAAACAGGCCGTTTCCAGCCCCCAGAGGGCCTCCGGGGGTGGGGAAGGCTGTTTTCGCCCTCCCCAGGCTCTTAAAAAGCCTCAGGAGCATGGGGATGGTGAAAAATGAGTCTTCCAGTCTCTCAGGAAGTCAGAAAATGGGCCATTTCCGGCCTCCAGAGGGCCTCCGGGGGGGTTTTATTTTTTGCCCTCCCCAGGCTCCTAGAAAGCCTCTGGAGCCTGGGGAGGGTGAAAAACAGGCCTGCCGGGCCCACCATGCTATCGCGTGCCAGAAGCGTGGGAGGGTTGTTCACGGATGCATGGGGGGTGGGGTGCATTGAATTATGGGTGTGGGCACGCGCACTTGTGACCCCCCCCTGCACTCCCCCCGCTTTTGGCACGCAATGGCAAAAAGGTTAGCCATCACTGCTCTATAACAAAGCAAAAAACAAACTGTAGTATTTAGACAGAGGTCGGTCGTATTCTTCATGTTCCTGTTCTAACAACTCTGTTTGTCATCTATAGGTAAGCCTCTTCTTATGACCACAATTGAGCCCAAAATTTCTGTTGTTAAGTGAAATACTTGTTAAGTGAGTTTTCCACAATTTACAACCTTTCTTGCCACAGTGGTTCACTGCAGATGTTAAATTAGTAACACAGTTGTTAAGTGAATCTGACTTCTCCCTTAGCTTTGGTTGTGAAAAGGTCGCAAAAGGGGATCAGGTGACCCTGGAGCACTGCAGCCGTCAGAAATGTGAATCAGTGGTCACGGATCTGAATTTTGATCACGTGACCATGGGGCTGCTGAGAAATGGTCATAAGTAACATTTTCAGTGCCACTGTAACTTCGAAAGGTCACTAAATGAACTGTTTTTTGAGTCGACTACCTGTATTGACAAATTGATGGGGAAAAGCAATTCAAAGAAATGAGACAAAAAGTGTAAGACATCAGGATATTACACTGTATCCATTTATTGTGGTCTACTCTTTCTTTTCCATCAAATGCTTCTTGTGCCGAGACCCACAAAGTCGTTTTTGGGCACTGCCTATGTTTCTATTGTCGAAGCTGAACCATTAAAAAAAGCCATACCCTTCCTGTGTTAAAATCCTCTTATTTTTCAGCAACACCCACTCTTTCATCCAAAGCGATCCTAATCATCCTCTTTCTCCTTGGTCTTGAACAGTTTCAAATTAAACTCTTGGTTTTTCTCATGTATCTTCCTGTCATTGATTATTTGGTGCACCCCTTGTCCAGATAGGTATTGTTTAAAACAGAAACATCAGTCCAGTAATATACTCACTTTTAATTATGGAACTTCTATAATCAATGACAATTGTATTTTTTTTCATTTTACTAGATCCTTTTCAATTTGATTCCATCCCTTTTCAGAATTATTTTGACATTGAATTTGTATTTTTTGTAACAATATCCAAATGTCTTATTTTTGTATCATTTCTCCTAAATCACTTTTCCTCATCAATTCTATTTTGTCTTCCATTTTCCTATTTTGGAAACCGAATGTGATTTTTCTGATGTCTTGCTTTTGAGCAAAACATTTCCACACTCTATGCATCTCTATGGCTTCATTCGAGTATGGACCTTTTCATGCCTTGCAAGTTGTTGTTTTTGGGAAAAACCTTTCCCACACTCCACACACAGGTATGGCTTCTCCCCTGTGTGGATTCTCTGATGAACTCGAAGCAGTGTTGCTGTGAGAAAACTTTTTCCACATTCCCCACATTTATAGGGCCTCTCTCCTGTGTGCCCCTTCTGATGTCTCCGAAGTTCAGCAGACTCCACAAATGTTTTCTCACATTCTGGGCACTGATAGGGTCTTTCTCCAGTGTGAAGTTTCTGATGTCGAATTAGTTGTTGCTTATAGACAAAACATCTCCCACATTCTGGGCATTGATAGGGTCTTTCTCCGGTGTGAAGACTCTGATGTCGAATTAGGTGTGCCTTTCTGCCAAAACATCTCCCACATTCTGGGCACATTTCATTTTTCTGCACAGGCTTGAAAGGCTTCTCTCCTTTGTGAATCATCTCATGTTTTCTAAGAGAATATTTGCAACGGAAAGTTTTCTCACACTCCGGACATTTATATTGCTTCTCTAAGTGGATCCTCTGATGAATCACAAGTGTACCTTTCCGGCTAAAAGATTTCTCACACACTGAGCATTTGTGGAGTTTCTCACCCGTATGAGTTTGCCAGTGAATTCTAAGGGATGATGAATGAGTAAATGCTTTCCCACATTCTAAACATTTGAACTTTTTTTCCCCTCTGTGAACATTCTCATGTTTCCTGAGGCTTTCTTTTATACGGAAAAATGTTCCACACTCGATGCACATATAGGGCTTCACCCCTGTATGGATACTCTGATGTCGAAAAAGAGCTTCCTTAAAAGAAAAACATTTATCACAATCCTTACATTTATATAGTCTTTCTGTGTGAGTCCTTTGGTGTCTCCGAAGTTCAAAAGAAAGCACAAATCTTTTCTCACATTCTGGGCATTGATAGGGTCTTTCTCCACTGTGAATTTTCTGATGTCGAATTAGGCTTGACTTGTAGCCAAAAGATCTCCCACATTCTGGGCACTGATAGAGTCCTTCCCCAGTGTGAATTCCCTGATGTCGAATTAGGGGTGACTTACATTTATGTCGTTTTTTTCCCTTGTGTGTCCTTTGGTGTCTCCGAAGTTCAGAAGAATTCACAAATCTTTTCTCACATTCTGGGCATTGATAGGATCTGTCCCCAGTGTGAAGTCTCTGATGTCGAATTAGGCTTGACTTGTAGCCAAAAGATCTCCCACATTCTGGACACTCATGTGGTCTTTCCCCACTGTGAATTCTCTGATGTTTCAGCAGGCATGATTTGCTGGAAAAACACTCCAGACATTGATAGGGTTTCCCTCTGGTGTGGATTTGCTGATGTTTAAGCAGCTCTGAGTTTTGAGGAAAGCACAGCCCACATTGCACACACTTGCAGGGCTTCTCTTCACGCAGGCTGTTCTGAGGCCTAGAAAGACGCCGTCTCTCAGGAAATGTTCCCCAGCGCTTCCAGGATTCCTGAGATCTCTTTCCCTGATGGATTCTCTGGTGGGCTCCAAGGTCTGAGCCTTTAGCAAAACGCTCCCCGCACTCTCCACATTTGTAAGGCTTCAGTCCAGGGTGGCTCCGGAGATGTTTGGCGAAGCTCCACAGTCCAGGAAAGGAGTTCCCACAAAGGAAACACAGGTGGGATCCATTCCCCTTATGCAGCGTCCGGTGGATCAAAAGGAGGGACCGGTGAGCAAAGGATTTCCCACACTCGGAGCATCTGGAGAGTTTCCCCTGATTCCTCTGAGGGGACCTTTGGTCAAAGTGTTCCCCCCTCTGCATAGTCTCCAGGGGCTGCTCACTTCCAGGGCTTTCCATCATGGGAAACTCGAACAAGCAGAACTTTGGCCAAAAGGCTGGAAGATGGGCAGGAGGATGGGCTCCAGCATGAATCCAAAAACTGAGAAGGTGAAACCTCTGGTCCCGGTGAGTGACCCAGATTGGGTCCTGCAAGCAGAACTTTGTCCAAAGGGTTTCTTGGTGGCACCTGCAGGATGAAGATAAAAGAAGAGAAGGAGAGAGGAAGATTTAGTTTCTTCGGCTCTCCAAATAGCCGAAATAATAGCTGGAAGATTATATTCCCTCCCCCAGAATCAAAGCAATGCTGGGATCCCCCCTGTGGAGCTGGCCTCCCATTCCCTTTTCTTAGCATGATGGCTGACAGACTCCCTGTTGCCCCCCATTTGTCTGCCTGAACTGGGGATGATCCCTGCCTTTTCCTTTTTGCCCTGTGTTCGGGACGGTGATGCTACATAACGTGTGACAAACTGGAAAGAGCCCCCATAGGATTTATATGTGCCAGGTAGATCTACTTGTGTACAGAGTACAACCCATGTAGGTATTCATGGACACTGTTCTTTGGGCCAGCACAGATTGAATATGTCTCCCTCCTAGAATAGTCTCCTGTTGCTTTATAGTTTAGGGAGGATGCAAATACATTGATTGGGGCCACCAATGCTGTTTGAACACAATAGGGAAGAAACAGGTTCCATTTAAAAAAATTGACCCTATATATGAACCTAAAGAGGAAGACCGATGGAAGCGTGTCACTTTTAGAAGAAAACAACAACTGAGAGCAATGGCTCCTCCTCCACTCCAATGAAGCCCCTCTGGAACTGAACAATCACTGTCATGTTCTCCCCCTAGAAGGGAATATGCAGTCACCCACAAAAGAGCAGCCTTCAATAGTTTCTAAAAAAGAGGCAAAACAGAGCAGATAGTCAATCTAGGCAGGTATGTTATCTCCCTGAAGCAAAAATCAAAGATGCAGCAGAAATTCTTCTCCTGCACATGGAGACCAAAGATACAACAATGAATCTGAAAAGAGCGGATGTGGTTCCCATTTTCAAGAAAGGAAGAAAAAAAAAAGAGACCATGGAAACTACAAACCAATCAGCCCAAACTCAATATCTGGGAAGATCCTGGAAAAGATAATAAAAACACAGATCTGCTAACATCTAGAAACAAAGTTATAATTAAAAGCCATTATGGTTTGTTAAAAAGAGATAATGCCAAAGTAATCTTATTCCGTTCTTTGACAAAAACGGTTAGTCTAAGGTAGAGAAAAGAAGGATTGGGGGTGACATGATTGCTATTCCAGTATTTGAGAGGCTGCCAAAAAAGAAGAGGAGGTCAACCTATTCTCCAAAGCACCTGACAAGAAACAATCCATGGAAAGAAATCAAGGAGAGAAGCAACCTGGAACTAAGGAGAAACTTCCTAAGAGTGAGGACAATTAATCAGTGTAACAACTGGCCTTCCGAAGTTGTGGCTGCTCCAACACTGGAGGCTTTAAAGAAAAGAATGGACAGCAACCCGTCTGAAATGGTATAGGACAGTTGTCGACAACCCCTGGCTCTGGCTCTTTCGTCCCTCCGCTGTGGCTCCCTGTTGAGGGTTCCCACCGCTGGCCGGCCCCACCCCTTACCTTCCCCTCCCAGTCCCCCCACAGGAGTCTTTGAGGGTGAACGCTGAGAGGCACAAATGGGCCAGGGTACCCCTCCTTGCTAAGGAGCCCCGCTGAGCCCGCTTGCAAACTCCGCTGAGGGCGGCTCCAAATGTTCGGTTCTTGCGTTCCTCACAGCCATCGCTGCCTGCTCTGCTCTCACCAGCTGGAGGTGGGGCTCTGTGTTGGTGCCTTCCAGATGGAGAGCCACGTTTGTTGGCTTGCTGGCTGCCTCCAAGGAGGGAGCTGCCCTCAGGCCACCAGGGCCCCCACCATGCAGGGAGAGAGGGAAAGGAAAGGGGATTATTTCCCCAACAGGATCCAGGTTGGAGTTGCCTTATTTTGCATGGATCTTCAATGCTTGGCTTTACCTGCCACGGCCCAAGTGGCTGGATTCACACAATATGTGAAGCTGGGCAGGAGAGCATGGAGAGATGGATGGATGGATAGACAGACAGACAGATAGACAGATGAGACAGAGAAAGAAAGAGGCAGAGAGAAAGAGAGGGAGAGAGACAGACAGGCAGAGATACCCATTCCCTACAGAAAACACCAAGAGCCACAAAAGCTGGGTATGCATGGCTGGGGTGATGGGCTGTTTTCTACAATAAAGCAAGGTCATGCGCACACTTGAAAGTAAATCAGGAAGCCAGTAATTGGGCAGTTTGTCTGGCAATATGCAGTTGTAAAGCTTGTAACAATTCTGGGTGGTTAGAAGGCTGAGAAAAGTAACAAGGAGTTAGGCAACTTGCAGACCTCAGCTCAAAGACAGGAGTAGAGATGGCCTGCAGCCAATAAAAACGTGCCTTAGATAACTCCCGAGGCTTCCATTAGCCAAGGCTTCGGAACTGGTCCCTTCCTGCCCTATTCTGAGGGACAAAACCCACCAACCAGGGGCTGCCACATCACAGCCTCCTTCAGAGCAAAACTAGGCAAATAATGGATTTTTTTCCTACTCAGCTTTGCAGAAAGAAAAGTAAAGAATTGAAATACTGAAATAAAAGCAAAGAACATCAATTCTTCTCCATTTAGGTGACAGGGAAAGAAAGTGGATCTTTTCTCCCTTGGGAGGAAATGAGCTCAATTCAAGCCATTTAACCCTTTTCCCCCCAATAAAGAAAACCCTCCACCCCCGATTGAAGGGAGGAGGCGGCTGTTTCCTGCACTGACCCCATAATCCCCCCTGAGACCCTGGAAAGAGAAGCCCCTCCCTTTGCCCTCCGTGGGGCGGGGCTTCCTCTCCCCCCCCCTTTGCCCAGAGGCTCCCCGTCCAGCCCCGCCTCCACCCGGGACCCTCCTGGCACCCCTGGCTCAGCGGGCACTCAGCGGGGCGACCTTCCTCCGGGCAGCCCCAGGGAGAGCGGGAGCCCCACCTGCCCGGAGCGGGGCCGAGGAGCAGCCTTGCCGGACAGCCAAGAATTCGCCCAGCCGCAAGTGGGGAAACCACAGAGAGGGAGGAGATCTACAGGAGATTCCTAGAGAGGCCCCAGAGGCTTCTCCCCGCCTTTTCCGGCTCCGTTTCCTCTCCGGGAGGTGAGAGGACGCTCTAGCCCATCCTTCCTCTCTTCCGCTGGGAGTTGGTACTGTTTTGGGGTCTGGCAAGCGCCGCTTCCCCCTCGGAGGGAGCAGGAGGAGCCGCTTCTTTCCCAGCCGGCCGGAGTCCAGAGAGGCTTCTTCCAGGATTGTTTGGGGAGGGGGGGGACTTGGACGCGGGAGAGGCGACAATTTCCCCCTTTTGTGCCCTTCGGGGCGTCAGGAAACACCGTCCCATAAGCTTTGCTTTCATGGTGGTTTGCTGACTGTGGGTAACTGGTCGGTTTGTATAACTTTCACGCCCCGAATGAGCAAACCTTCAGAAGAAGAGTCGGGAGGGAGCTCTGAGGTCATCTAGCCCAACCCCCTGCCTTAGCAAGTGATCCTACTACCCCATCCCAGACAAGGGACTTCTTCCGAAAACCCTCCACTGATGGAGCACCCACAACTTTTGGAGGGAAGCCGTTGCCCTGGTTAATGGTTCTCTCAGGAAATTCTCCTTAGTTCTGGGCTGGATAATCCCCTAGTTTATTTTCCAGCCATTGCTTCTTGTTCTGCCTTCGGGTGCTTTGGAGCATAGGTTGTCCCCCTCTTCTTTGTGACAGCTTCTCCAATATTGGAGGGCTGCCATCCTGTCACTTCCAGTCCTTCTCTTCGTTCAACAAGACATAACCAGTTCCTGCAACATTTCCTCTTATGCTGTAACCTCCACTCCCCTAGTTATCTTTCTTGTTCTTCCCTGCACCCTTACTAGGCTCAACATCTATTTTATATCGTGAACAACAGGAATTGGAAGGGAACTTGAAGGTCTTCTAGCCCAACCCCCTGTCCTAACAAGTGATCCTACTACACCATCCCAGACAAGTGACTTCTTCTGAAAACCCTCCACTGATGGAGGGACAACTTCAGGATGAAGATAAAAGAAGTGAAGGAGCGAGGAAGATTTATTTTCTTTGGCTCTCCAAATAGCCCAAACAATACTGGAAGACTATATTCCCCCCACCCACCCACCCCCGAATCAAAGCAATGCTGGGATCCCCCCTGCAGAGCTGACCTTGCCTTTCCCTTTCCCTTTTTTTTTAATTGAAAAGTTTTAAAAAGTTTACATATATATCCCCCCTTCCCTCCCCCCTCCCCAATCCTCTCCCTCCCACCCACCCCCTCCCTACTTCCCAGAGCAAAATACAGGGTATAACATTCAACAATCATAATCTAACATAGACTAATTAATTATAACCTCTTACATCTCTCTAATACTTTAACTCCCCATTTACCAAACTAAATTTGGATACATAATAACATCTATCTATTCGTAAGGTATTTGAAATTTTTTAGTCCGGTATTTATTTTGAATATAATCTATCCATCTTCTCCATTCTATCATATATTTCTCATTTGAATAGTCCTTCAAATATGCTGAGATCTTTGCCATCTCTGCTAAATTTGCTACTTTTAATATCCATTCTTGAGTAGTAGGCAAATCTTCCTTCTTACAGTACTGCTCCACCAACAATCTTGCTGCAGTTATTAAATTCAGGATTAAATTAGTCTCTATAACCATATAATCCGTGATTATACCCAACAAAAATAAATGTGGAGTAAACTTTATCCTCTTTTTAAGAATATTTTGAATAATCCACCAAATTTTTATCCAAAATGCTTTAACCTTTTTACAAGTCCACCATACATGAAAATAAGTAGCGTCATCACAATCACATCTGCAATATTTAGATTGTAAATTCAGATACATACAAGCTAATTTTTTGGGATCTAAATGCCATCTATAAAACATTTTGTAAAAGTTTTCTCTCAAATTTTGCGCTTGTGTAAATTTTACATTTCTTACCCGTATCTTTTCCCATGTTTCCTTCATTATTGGTTGTTCAAAGTTTTGTGCCCATTTTATCATACAATCCTCAACTCTGTTTCCGAGTCTGTTTCTATCAATATATTATACAACCTTTTTATATGCATTTGACTCTGGTCTCTAATTTGTTTTACCAAATTTTCTTCTCTTTGTATAATACCAATGTTCTGATCTTTTCTCCATCTAGCTTGTAATTGTACATACTGAAACCAAGTTTGGATTACCCTTTCTTCCCTTCTTCCTCAAGGGCTTTAACTTTAATATACCTCTCTCTGTATTAAGAATTTCTTTATATGTGATTACATCCTGTCTTTGTTCTATACTTATATTCTCTATCGCGTGTCTGGGTACTGTCCATATAGGTATCTTGCCATTTAATTTATATTTATATTTCTTCCAGACACGCAATAAGGCATTCCTTATTATTTCCTACTTTTAAAAGTCCTATCAACCTAAATAAGCATTGTTAGGATATGGTTTGAGCCTAACCAGTTGTCCAGGCAATATGTGTGTTCTGTAACTTTAATATGAATATGTATTGTGTGACTTTAAAGTTTTACTGCTGATTCATTGTAATGCTGAGTCATGCTGTAATTAGTTGTGAACATATTTAAGAAAGGCACTGTAAAGTATTCAGTTGATGATAAGCTACCATTGTGTAAGGAGTGCTATCCATTGTGCTATCATCGTTGGATGGATCTGCTACCATCGTGGTTTGTGAACCAGAGTGAGTTTGTTATTCTAACCAACTACTGTTTGTGTGGTAAGAAGATTTTGTATCACTGGACTGATTTAACTGGCAAAGACTTGGATTGATTTAAAGACTATGAGATTGTTTTTTCACTATAAAGTAAACTTTTGATAAACCAGTTTGCACATCTCTTATTCATTGCTCTCAGCAACGTTTCTCTGTGCTCTACACTCTGCTGGTTGGTAACACAACAATATCCTTAACAAGCATGCCAGCCGAAAACCAAATCATATCCTTCTATATTCAATATTCTTTCATTTGTTAAATTAATCCAGTCACTAATTGCTGATAAAACAGCTGCTTCATAGTATAATTTTAAATTGGGCATTTTCAAACCTCCTCTTTCACGTATATCTTGCATTGTTTTTAATTTAACCCTTGGTTTCTTCCCTGCCCAAACAAAATTATTAATGCCCTTCTGCCATTCTTCCAAGTTCGCATCCTTTTTAAGTATTGGTATCATTTGAAAAAGGAATAAAAACTTAGACAAAACATTCATTTTTACTACTGCTATTCTACCCAACAAAGACAGTTGTAATTTTTTTCCAATTATCCATCTCTGTATTTTATGCCATAATGATTCAAAATTATACTTATATAATTTCCCATTTGAAGTAATATAAACTCCTAAATATTTAACCTTTTTAATTATCTCACATCCTTTCCCTTTTCTTAGCACAATGCGAGGGGATGGCTGACAGAGTCCCTGTTGCTCCCCATTTGCCTGCCTTAACTGGGGATGATCCCTCCCTTTTCCTTTTGCTCGGTTGGGGGGGGGGGCAGGGTAGTGATTCTATATGATGTGACAGAAACTGCAAACAAAAACCAACCCATAGGATTTATATGTGCCAGGTAGATCTAATTGCGTACAGAGTGCAACCCATGTAGGTACTCATGGACACTGTTCTTTGGGCCACCACAGATTTAATATGTCTCCCTCCTAGAATGGCTTCCTATTGTTGCTTTATGGTTTAGGGAGGATGCAAAAAGATTGATTGGGGCTAGCAATGCAGTTTGAACACAATAGGGAACAAACAGCTTCCATTACACAAATTGACCCTATATAATTTCTTCTGCGCATGCCCCAAGATGGCACTGTCTGTGTGAGATACGCCTGATGATGGGATGGTTTCTGGTCGTTTGGGGGTTTTGGGAGCTGATTTGACCATCTGCAACTCCATCCCCAGCTACGAGAGTCTCTGCCCAGCCTGTTGAGGGCTTTTTCGCCCTCCGGAACATCATGGCTGGGTCAGAGCTGACGCGGGAGCCGCCGTGGGAGGATGGCGACGGTGGCCTGGGTACGGCAGCCTTTTTAAGCGCCGGAGGCCACGGAGGCCGGAGCGGCAGTGGCTGTGGGCGTGCGGCGGCGGCGGTATGGAGCGGGCCCTCCCCTCCCAGGCCCTGGATATCTTTCTGGTGGTCCTGGGATATGTCGAGGGGCCTGGTTCCAGATGGTGATGACAGTGGCAGCTGAGGCGGCAATGGCGGCTGTGGCTCGATGGCAAGACGATGGCGGCGGCGGCCTGGTGCCTAGCAGCAAAGTAGAGGAGGAGATATGGCCGGCTTATCTCTGGCTTTACCATCAATTACCAGCTGAAACTGCAGGGATTCACAGACCCCCACTGTGACCTGGGGGCTGGAGTGTGAAGGTTGGAGACACGACTAGGGGGATTTATGAAGTTTTGGGGGTTGGAGAGGCTGGAGGGCGGCCAAGGACTGGGCATCTGGTCGCCTCGGGTGGTCTCCCCCCCCCCTTCTGTGGCCTGGTCTCTGGTTTATATGGCCATCCACCTCCAGATTGTGTCCAGCTGCATGTTATCCCTTTCCTTTTGGACTTCTTTCCTCCCTCGGGTCTAATATCATCTTGCCTCTATGGATCAGCTTCCTTTTTCATCTGAGCCCCCAGCTGGAGGGAGTCTGGGCAATTGTTATGCGGGAGCTGCTGCCTTTCACCAACGGATGAACAGACCATCTGACCTTCCTGAGCCATTTCCATTCAGGCTAGCCACCGTGAGAGGGTGGCTTGGATCCCTACCTCCGATTTTGGAAAAATGACACGGGACTCCTCCCACTGCCATGAGAGGGCAGTGGAGTCCAGCTTGCCGGCATTGAGATCCATCTTGCTCCAGTACTTTTAGACTATTCATCAAACTCCTGGCCAGACTTTTTACCTCTCATCCATGTTTATTGGATGTAGACGGCAGCTGTCCTTCTTGCACTGCGAAATTCCCCCCCCTTGCAAGCCTGGCCCTCCACTCTATCGAGGGCCTATCTTGATGACGGGTTTTGGAATCCCGAGAGGTGGCATGTGGCGAAGAGGGGGTTGAGGGGCTTAAAAAAAAAAAATTAACTTCATTTTTAACCAAAGTTTTAAGGGGTTCTGGGGGGAGTAGGGTTGTGGGTTTGGGGGATAACCCACTGAGGGGGAGGCCAGGTCCGACAGTAGGCTACATTACGGGGGGTACGGGGTTCGGAGTCAATGAGCGGGTTAGAGTCCGTACTGAGGAGGGCGATACCATCAGTACTGTAAGTGGGAGGGGCAGATATGGTGGGAGCAGGGGGCCATATCCAGTTATGGGGGCGCGCACCCACTTTCCGAGTGATGGCGCACTCCGGCCGCCAATGCTCTTGTTCCCCGGGTTGCGCAGATCTTCAGGGCCCGGGCCTTTGGCTGATGTTGTACAACGCCAGGTCTGTAGTAAATAAAGCCCCCCTCATTTGTGATCTTGTTCAAGAGGGGGGAGCGGACCTGGTGGGTATTACGGAGACCTGGTTGGGCCGGGGGGGGATGTCCCCTTGTTGAAATGTGGCCACCAGGTTTCCGAGCATTCCATCAGCCGAGGTTTCAGGGGAGGGGAGGGGGGTAGCGGTTGTTATAAAGAAAGGTCTTGGTCTGAAGGAGGCCACTGTGCCTCAGATAGCCGGATGTGAGTCCCTCTTTGTGAAGTGGGGTCATGGGGTGCAGATGGACTTGCTGATCACGTACCTGGCTCCCTGCCACGTGGCGGTGGCCCTGCCTGAACTGCTCAATGTGATAGCCGGGATAAAGGTTGTTGAGAGTGTGGTGGTGCAACAGTTCCCCCAGTACCTGGATGAAGCGGTCTATCTCGATCCGTTCCAGTCGGGCTTCAGGCCTAGGCACAGCACGGAAATGGCATTGGTTGCATTGGTTGCTGATCTCTGGAGGGCTCGGGACAGGGGCTGTTCCTCTGTCCTGGTCCTGTTAGATCTCTCAGCAGCCATCGACCATAGTATCATGCTGCGCCGGTTGGAGGGGTTAGGGGTGGGGGTAGTTCTCCTCCTTCCTCTCTGACCAGTCGCAGTTTGTGTTGACGGGACCAGAGGTCGACCCCGAGGCGCCTTGTATGTGGGGTACCGCAGGTGTCAGTCCTCTTGCCCCTTCTGTTCAACATTTATGTGAAGCCGCTGGGTGAGATCATCCGTGGTTTCGGGGTGAAGTACCATCAGTACGCTGATGACACTCAGCTGTACATCTCCACCCCGGACCACCCCAATGATGCCCTTGACGTGATGTCCCAGTGTCTGGAGGCCAAACGGATTTGGACGGGGAGAAACAGGCTCAAGCTCAACCCATCCAAGACCGAGTGGCTGTGGCTTCCGGCATCCCGATATAGTCAGTTGGTGCCATCTCTGACTATTGAGGGCGAGTCGTTGGCCCCCCCAGAGAGGGCTCACAATCTGGGTGTCCTCCTGGATGCACGGCTGTCTTTAGAAGAACATGTGATGGCCGTGGGGGCTTTTTATCAGGTTCGCCTGATTCGCCAGTTGCATCCCTTTCTGGATCGGGACTCCTTGCACACGGTCACTCACGCCCTTGTCACTTCCCGCCTGGACTACTGTAACACTCTCTACATGGGGCTCCCCTTGAAGAGCACCCGGAGGCTCCAACTGGTCCAGAACGCGGCCACACGGGTGATTATGGGAGTGTCATGGCACTCCCATGTAACACACCTCCTGCGTGAGCTGCACTGGCTCCCGGTGTTCCTCCGGGTGCGATTCAAGGTGTTGGTGACCACCTTTAGAGCACTCCATGGCTTAGGGCCTGGATATTTACGAGACTGCTTTCTGCCACCGCGAGCCTCCCACCGGCCAGTACGCTCCCACAGAGAGGGGCTCCTCCGGGTGCTGTCGGCCAAACAGTGTCGACTGGCGGCCCCCAGGGGGAGAGCTTTCTCTGTGGTAGCACCTGCCCTCTGGAACGAGCTGCCCCCAGACGATTCCGGATTTATGTACTTTCCGTCGGGCCCTCAAAACCTTTTTATTTCATCAAGCTGGGCTGGCCTAATCTCTCCAATTGTGTAGTTTTAATTTGGATTTTTAAATGGGGGATTTTAACTGTCAGGCCAAATTGTTTAATATATTTTTAAATGGTTTTTTAAATTTTGTATTTGATGTTTTTTACTTCTGGCTGTTCACCGCCCTGAGTCCTTCGGGAGAAGAGCGGTATATAAATTTAAATATTAAATTAAATTTAAATAATTGGTCCGGGGTGGTCCGGGGTGGAGATGTACAGCTGGGTGTCATCAGCGTACAGATGGTACATCATCCGTGGTTTCGGGGTGAAGTACCATCTGTACGCTGATGACACCCAGCTGTACATCTCCACCCCGGACCACCCCAACGATGCCCTTGAAGTGATGTCCCAGTGCCTGGAGGCCGTACGGATCTGGATGGGGAGAAACGGGCTCAGGCTCAACCCATCCAAGACCGAGTGGCTGTGGTTTCCGACGTCCCGATATAGTCAGCTGGCACCATCGCTGGCTATTGGGGGCGAATCATTGGCCCCCACGGAAAGGGCTCGTAACTTGGGCGTCCTCCTGGACTCACGGCTGTCTTTAGAAGAGCACTTGACGGCCGTGACCGGGAGGATTTTTCATCAGGTTCGCCTGATTCGCCAGTTGCGTCCCTTTCTAGATCGGGACTCGTTACGCACAGTCACTCATGCCCTCGTCACCTCTCGTCTGGACTATTGTAATGCTCTCTACATGGGGCTCCCCTTGAGGTGCACCCGGAGGCTCCAACTGGCGCAGAGTGCGGCCGCGCGGGTGGTTATGGGAGCAACATGGAGCTCCCATGTAACACCTCTCCTGCGCGAGCTGCACTGGCTCCCGGTGGTCTTCCGGGTGCGCTTCAAGGTTCTGGTTACCACCTTTAAAGCGCTCCATGGCTTGGGACCTGGTTACTTACGGGACCGCCTACTACCATCAACAGCCTCCCACCGACCAGTACGCTCCCACAGAGAGGGGCTCCTCCAGGTGCCGTCGGCCAAACAATGTCGGCTGTCGGCCCCTAGGGGGAGAGCCTTCTCTGTGGGGGCACCGACGATCTGGAATGAGCTCCCCCCAGAGATACGGAGGATTCCGGATCTGCGCACCTTCCGCCGCGAGTTGAAGACGCTTTTGTTTCATCAAGCTGGCCTCGCCTAAATCTCCTCCCTTCTAAAGTGTAAATTCTAAATTTTTAATGGATTTTAAAATATGGGTATTTTAAATTGGGTATTAATTCAGCCAAATTTATTTAATTCATTTTATTCGATTTTAAATTTTGTATATCTATGTGTTTTATTTCATGGCTGTGCACCGCCCTGAGTCCTTCGGGAGTAGGGCGGTATAGAAATTCAATAAATAAATAAATAAATAAATAAATAAATAATTGTTAGTATTTTCAGTGGTTCAGCCAGGACTGCAAATAATTGAGCAGGATGCAAAATGTAGAGAAAACTTCCTTATCTACAAAATATATATAAACATAATGCATGTGTACAATACGCATGCAGCTCTCTGCAACGTGATTGGAGAAAAAAGAAACTGAAACTGCAAGCACTGTTGCAGAAGCCAATGAACTCTGTACATAATTAAGGTAAGCCTTAATTCAAGCAATTTAAACTTTTTTCCCCCTAAAGAAAACCCTCCACCCCAAGTGAAGCGAGAAGGCGGCTATTTCTCTCATTGACCCCATAATCCCCCTGTCAGGTTTCGGTGCTATCTTAAATAAATTTCATTTTCAAGCGCAATCTCTCTAATGAATCATTTTTATTTAAGAACATAAAAAGCCGACATTCCTGATTTCATTTTTGCAGCCAAACTGGCCCCTCCTTCCAACCCCCTCCTCTTCCGCTCTCCAACCCCAATGTCCCATTGGCCATCATGCAGATCCATCTCTACCTCCCGGCACGTTCTTTTCACAGGAATGTAGCCCCCACCCTCGTCTCCCAGGAAACACTATCTGTACATACAAAACTAGGTAAAAGTTCATCTTGTTATGTCAGCGCTGGAAGAGAGCCTAATTTGGAACGCTGACACCCCCCTTAAACCCTTGAAAGAAAAGCCCCTTTGTCATAGGTTCCTTTTTTCAGTGCCACTGTAACTTCGAATGTTCACTAAATGAACCCTCCTTTTTCTTTTCATCCATTTCCCTTTTTCTTTTTAAATTCTTAGAATCATAGGACTAGAAGGGAGCAACCACAGAATAACAGAGCTATAGTCTAGTCCTACCTTCCTTGCCCAAGGCAGGAGTCCTTATACGGTTCTAGACAATTTCACATTAGATATTAGGTTTTCACACTCATATCAGATTTTCAAAATCATAATAAAATTGAATTTGGCAAGAAAATTTCCAAGGAGGCCATTTTAATGGACAAACACCAGGAGGCAAGATGTTCCAATTGGCAAGGAAAAGTATTCTCATTTTATACACCTGTAAGGTTTTCGTCCTGTGTGGATTTTTCATGTGCATCTGATTATCAGATAAAAATATTTGCCAGGTTCTAAGCCCTGATAAAAGTTTCTCTCCAGTAAAAGTTCACTGATGCTGAAAGAGTATTTTTTCAGGTAAACCATAAATTCAAACATTTAAAGTACATTTTCCTATATGGATTAGGGTGTGATTTTTAAGGGACGATTGACAAGAAAATGGTCTCCCACCATCTAAGAGTTTCTAATCCCCCTCCTTTATGAACTCTTAAATGACTTCTAAGAGTTGAATAACTATGAAAAACTGTTCTACCATCAGGGCCTATCAGGGCTTTTCCCATGTGAGTTTTCTAATGTCTCGCTTTTGAGCAAAACATTACCACACTTTATGCATCTCTATGGGTTCACCCGAGTATGGATTTTTTGATGCTTTCCAAGGTGTTGTTTTCGGGAAAAACCTTTCCCACACTCCACACACAGGTATGGCTTCTCCCCTGTGTGGATTCTCTGATGAGCCCGTAGTCGTGTTTCTGTGACAAAACTTTTCCCACATTCCCCACATTTATAGGGCCTCTCTCCTGTGTGCCCCTTCTGATGTCTCCGAAGTTCAGCAGACTCCACAAATGTTTTCTCACATTCTGGGCACTGATAGGGTCTTTCTCCAGTGTGAAGTTTCTGATGTCGAATTAGGTGTTGCTTATAGCCAAAACATCTCCCACATTCTGGGCACTGATAGGGACTTTCTCCGGTGTGAAGATTCTGATGTCGAATTAGGTGTTGCTTATAGCCAAAACATCTCCCACATTCTGGGCACTGATAGGGTCTTTCTCCGGTGTGAAGTCTCTGATGTTGAATTAGGCGTGACTTTCTGCCAAAACATCTCCCACATTCTGGACACTTTTCATTTTTCTGCACATGCGCACGTGCGAACGGCTTCTCTCCTTTGTGAATCCTCTCATGTTTTCTAAGATAATATTTGCAATGAAAAGTTTTCTCACACTCTGGACATTTAAACTGCTTCTCTAAGTGGCTTCTCTGATGCTTCCGAAGTATACCTTTCTGGGTGAAAGATTTCTCACACACTGAGCATTTGTGGTTTCTTTCACCTGTATGGATTTGGCAGTGAATTCTAAGGGATGATGAACGACCAAATGCTTTCCCGCATTCTAAACATTTGAAGTTTTTTTCCCCTCTGTGAACATTCTCATGACTTCTGAGGCTTTCTTTTATACGGAAAAATGTTCCACACTCGATGCACTTATAGGGCTTCACCCCTGTATGGATACTCTGATGTCGAAAAAGACCTTCCTTAAAAGAAAAACATTTATCACAATCCTTACATTTATATAGCTTTTCTCCCGTGTGCGTCCTTTGGTGTCTCCGAAGTTCAGAAGAAGTGACAAATCTTTTCTCACATTCTGGGCATTGATAGGGTCTTTCCCCAGTGTGAATTCTCTGATGTTTCAGCAGGTCTGATTTGCTGGAAAAACACTTCCCACATTCTAGGCACGTTTTGCTTTCCTCTTTTGTGTGTATTTTATTATGTTTGGAAAGAGTTGAGCTCCGAGTGAAACATTTTCCACACTCTAAGTATTTATAAGGACTCTGCCTTGTGTGACTTTTCTCATGTTTTCTAAATAATTGTTTATTACGGAAAGATTTCCCACACTCCAGACATTGATAGGGTTTCCCTCTGGTGTGGATTTGCTGATGTTTAAGCAGCTCTGAGTTTTGGGGAAAGCAGAGCCCACATTGCACACACTTGCAGGGCTTCTCTTCAGTCGGGCTGTTCTGAGGCTTAGAAAGACGCCGTCTCTCAGGAAATGTTCCCCAGCGCTTCCAGGATTCCTGAGATTTCTTCCCCTGGTGGATTCGCTGATGGGCTCCAAGGTCTGAGCCTTTAGCAAAACGCTCCCCGCACTCTCCACATTTGTAAGGCTTCAGTCCAGGGTGGCTCCGGAGATGTTTGGCGAAGCTCCACAATCCAGGAAAGGAGTTTCCACAAAGGAAACACAGGTGGGATCCATTCCCCTTATGCAGCGTCCGGTGGATCAAAAGGAGGGACCGGTGACCAAAGGATTTCCCGCATTTGCAGCATCTGGAGAGTTTCCCCTGATTCCTCTGAGGGGACCTTTGGCCAAAGTGTTCCCCCCTCTGCATAGTTTCCAGGGGCTGCTCACTTCCAGGGCTTTCCATCATGGGAAACTCCAACAAGCAGAACTTTGGCCAAAAAGTTGGAAGATGGGCAGGAGGATGGGCTCCAGCATGAATCCAAAAACTGAGAAGATGAAACCTCTGGTCCCGGTGAGTGACCCAGATTGGATCCTGCAAGCAGAACTTTGTCCAAAGGGTTTCTTGGTGGCACCTGCAGGATGAAGATAAAAGAAGAGAAGGAGAGAGGAAGATTCAGTTTCTTTGGCTCTCCAAATAGCCGAAATAATAGCTGGAAGATTATATTCCCTCCCCCAGAATCAATGCAATGCTGGGATCCTCCCTGTGGAGTTGGCCTCCCATTCCCTTTTCTTAGCATGATGGCTGACAGACTCCCTGTTGCCCCCCATTTGTCTGCCTGAACTGGGGATGATCCCTGCCTTTTCCTTTTTGCCCTGTGTTCGGGTCGGTGATGCTACATAACGTGTGACGAACTGGAAAGAGCCCCCATAGGATTTATATGTGCCAGGTAGATCTACTTGTATACAGAGTACAACCCATGTAGGTATTCATGGACACTGTTCTTTGGGCCAGCACAGATTGAATATGTCTCCCTCCAAGATTGGCTTCCTATTGTTGCTTTATAGTTTAGGGAGGATGCAAATACATTGATTGGGGCCACCAATGCGGTTTGAACACAATAGGGAAGAAACAGCTTCCATTTAAAAAAATTGACCCTATATATGAACCTAAAGAGGAAGACCGATGGAAGCGTGTCACTTTTAGAAGAAAACAACAACTGAGAGCAATGGCTCCTCCTCCACTCCAATGAAGCCCCTCTGGAACTGAACAATCACTGTCATGTTCTCCCCCTAGAAGGGAATATGCAGTCACCCACAAAAGAGCAGCCTTCAACAGTTTCTAAAAAAGAGGCAAAACAGAGCAGATAGTCAATCTAGGCAGGTATGTTATCTCCCTGAAGCAAAAATCAAAGATGCAGCAGAAATTCTTCTCCTGCACATGGAGACCAAAGATACAACAATGAATCTGAAAAGAGCGGATGTGGTTCCCATTTTCAAGAAAGGAAGAAAAAAAAAAGAGACCATGGAAACTACAAACCAATCAGCCCAAACTCAATATCTGGGAAGATCCTGGAAAAGATAATAAAAACAGATCTGCTAACATCTAGAAGCAAAGTTATAATTAAAAGCCATTATGGTTTGTTAAAAAGAGATCATGCCAAAGTAATCTTATTCCGTTCTTTGACAAAAACGGTTAGTCTAAGGTAGAGAAAAGAAGGATTGGGGGTGACATGATTGCTATTCCAGTATTTGAGAGGCTGCCAAAAAAGAAGAGGAGGTCAACCTATTCTCCAAAGCACCTGACAAGAAACAATCCATGGAAAGAAATCAAGGAGAGAAGCAACCTGGAACTAAGGAGAAACTTCCTAAGAGTGAGGACAATTAATCAGTGTAACAACTGGCCTTCCGAAGTTGTGGCTGCTCCAACACTGGAGGCTTTAAAGAAAAGAATGGACAGCAACCCGTCTGAAATGGTATAGGACAGTTGTCGACAACCCCTGGCTCTGGCTCTTTTGTCCCTCCGCTGTGGCTCCCTGTTGAGGGTTCCCACCGCTGGCCGGCCCCACCCCTTACCTTCCCCTCCCAGTCCCCCCACAGGAGTCTTTGAGGGTGAACGCTGAGAGGCACAAATGGGCCAGGGTACCCCTCCTTGCTAAGGAGCCCCGCTGAGCCCGCTTGCAAACTCCGCTGAGGGCGGCTCCAAATGTTCGGTTCTTGCGTTCCTCACAGCCATCGCTGCCTGCTCTGCTCTCACCAGCTGGAGGTGGGGCTCTGTGTTGGTGCCTTCCAGATGGAGAGCCACGTTTGTTGGCTTGCTGGCTGCCTCCAAGGAGGGAGCTGCCCTCAGGCCACCAGGGCCCCCACCATGCAGGGAGAGAGGGAAAGGAAAGGGGATTATTTCCCCAACAGGATCCAGGTTGGAGTTGCCTTATTTTGCATGGATCTTCAATGCTTGGCTTTACCTGCCACGGCCCAAGTGGCTGGATTCACACAATATGTGAAGCTGGGCAGGAGAGCATGGAGAGATGGATGGATGGATAGACAGACAGACAGATAGACAGATGAGACAGAGAAAGAAAGAGGCAGAGAGAAAGAGAGGGAGAGAGACAGACAGGCAGAGATACCCATTCCCTACAGAAAACACCAAGAGCCACAAAAGCTGGGTATGCATGGCTGGGGTGATGGGCTGTTTTCTACAATAAAGCAAGGTCATGCGCACACTTGAAAGTAAACCAGGAAGCCAGTAATTGGGCAGTTTGTCTGGCAATATGCAGTTGTAAAGCTTGTAACAATTCTGGGTGGTTAGAAGGCTGAGAAAAGTAACAAGGAGTTAGGCAACTTGCAGACCTCAGCTCAAAGACGGGAGTAGAGATGGCCCTGCAGCCAATAAAAACGTGCCTTAGGTAACTCCCGAGGCTTCCATTAGCCAAGGCTTCGGAACTGGTCCCTTCCCGCCCTATTCTGAGGGACAAAACCCACCAACCAGGGGCTGCCGCATCACAGCCTCCTTCAGAGCAAAACTAGGCAAATAATGGATTTTTTTCCTACTCAGCTTTGTAGAAAGAAAAGTAAACAATTAAAATACTAAAATAAAAGCAAAGAACATCAATTCTTCTCCATTTAGGTGACAGGGAAAGAAAGTGGATCTTTTCTCCCTTGGGAGGAAATGAGCTCAATTCAAGCCATTTAACCCTTTTCCCCCCAATAAAGAAAACCCTCCACCCCCGATTGAAGGGAGGAGGCGGCTACTTCCTGCATTGACCCCATAATCCCCCCTGAGACCCTGGAAAGAGAAGCCCCGCCCTTTGCCCTCCGTGGGGCGGGGCTTCCTCTCCCCCCCCCTTTGCCCAGAGGCTCCCCGTCCAGCCCCGCCTCCACCCGGGACCCTCCTGGCACCCCTGGCTCAGCGGGCACTCAGCGGGGCGACCTTCCTCCGGGCAGCCCCAGGGAGAGCGGGAGCCCCACCTGCCCGGAGCGGGGCCGAGGAGCAGCCTTGCCGGACAGCCAAGAATTCGCCCAGCCGCAAGTGGGGAAACCACAGAGAGGGAGGAGATCTACAGGAGATTCCTAGAGAGGCCCCAGAGGCTTCTCCCCGCCTTTTCCGGCTCCGTTTCCTCTCCGGGAGGTGAGAGGACGCTCTAGCCCATCCTTCCTCTCTTCCGCTGGGAGTTGGTACAGTTTCGGGGGCCCGGAAGCGCCGCTTCCCTCTCGGAGGGAGCAGGAGGAGCCGCTTCTTTCCCAGCCGGCCGGAGTCCAGAGAGGCTTCTTCCAGGATTGTTTGGGGAGGGGGGGGACTTGGACGCGGGAGAGGCTACAATTTCCCCCTTTTGTGCCCTTCGGGGCGTCAGGAAACACCGTCCCATAAGCTTTGCTTTCATGGTGGTTTGCTGACTGTGGGGAACTGGTCGGTTTGTATAACTTTCACGCCCCGAATGAGCAAACCTTCAGAAGAAGAGTTGGGAGGGAGCTCTGAGGTCATCTAGCCCAACCCCCTGCCTTAGCAAGTGATCTTACTACCCCATCCCAGACAAGGGACTTCTTCTGAAAACCCTCCACTGATGGAGCAGCCACAACTTTTGGAGGGAAGCCGTTGCCCTGGTTAATGGTTCTCTCAGGAAATTCTCCTTAGTTCTGGGCTGGATAATCCCCTAGACTAGAGTATTTTCCAGCCATTGCTTCTTGTTCTGCCTTCGGGTGCTTTGGAGCATAGGTTGTCCCCCTCTTCTTTGTGACAGCGTCTCCAATATTGGAGGGCTGCCATCCTGTCACTTCCAGTCCTTCTCTTCGTTCAACAAGACATAACCAGTTCCTGCAACCTTTCCTCTTATTCACTTATTCCTCTTATCCACTCCCCTACTTACCTTTCCTGTTCTTCCCTGCATCTTTACGAGTCTCAACATCTTATTTGTATTGTGATACAAACTGTACAAAACCCCAGGGATTAACACAATTTAGCCCAATCTGGAATGTTTAAAACGAGTTCATGAATAAATGGTTTGAAAATGCTTGGAGGGTTGCAAAGAAACCCCAGGGATAGGACCTAAATTTAATGTGACTTTGCTTTGCCTGTTTCGGAAATAAAAATTGGGGTCAAAATGGATATCAGCTCTTCAAGAGAGGATGAATCAAGAAATAAAACCCAGAAGACTTCTAGAATTCTTATTTTATTTTTATAGGCTATAGTGACAGGATCTTAAGATCAGAATGATGGTATCCATGATATTCGCTGTGACATTCTATGGAAGAGAAAGTTGGACAAAATGAGGATAGAGAGAGTGGCAGTTTTTGAACATTAATTTTGAAGAACACTACCAAGATTATGATGGATAGCCAAGTAAATGTCCATCATTTGCACATAGGTTAGTTTCAATTTCTCCCTGACAGTCTGTTGTTCAATTCCAAATGTCATTTTGTCTATTTCAAATCTCTCTCTTAACTCTGCACGTGAAAAATATGACAGTCAATCCCTCTGCAGTTCTCTCAACTTCACCTTTATTCTGTGTTCTATATCCAGACTTACAAAGACATTTTGTATCCCTTCAATAAGGCACTTCAAATACGGTTTTTAAAAAGTCTACCTTTTATTGTATCTTTAAAAAACATGCCATCCAAGCCTCAAGTCAGCTCTTTTCTTCTGAATGGGAGACCACCAAAACTTCGGGGAGGGGAGAGACGTGTGTGTGTTGGGGGGGGGGAAGATGGGCCTCTCCTATCATTTAGGTGCAATGAAAAGAAAAGGCAATTTCCATGAGATCCTTTACCAGAGGAGCCTAAAGAGGCTTTCCTGAATTTCCAGTTGAACCAGAGGCTTTTATTCTAGATTTGATAGATGACTAGAGTGAAGAAACACTGGAACTTTGTTTTTCTATATGACAACAGCTGCAAAGTTCTCTTCACACAGAGATGGAAGGACTCACATATACCCAGAATGTAAGAATGGATGGGGAAGTTGAGTGCGTTGGGTAAAGAAAACTAGATTTTTCTCCAGTGTGCTGACAAGAGAATGCAGGAATGGGTTAACTATGTCTTGTAGCTCATTAGACTGAGTCTGTCTAAGTTGTATGGACACGCCTCCCTTTGCCTGCAGTCCCCAGTTTTGACTCAATGTTTCACTTGCATAGATGCGTCAGAATTAATTTCCACCTTTTAAAACTTATTCGAGACGAAGAATACCCTTCCCAAATTCTCCCAGCTGGCTGGAGATGTTCCTGGGGGGGTTCGACTCCTGGGTGGCTGGTTTTCCCGGTTTGACCGGAATAGCTGCCGTGCTTCGTTCCAGCATGAAGAGCCGTGGCTCGATTCCGCTGAAGGCCGAGGACTCGGTGTGACTGACAGGACATACTCCTCCACTCAAATTGGCCAGCTTGGCGTGAAAGAGCTAGCTTCACTCTGGTGACGGCTAGGAGCTCGGTGGATTTGACAGGATTATTTTTTCGCTCCGTGTCGGCCCCCTCAGTGTGAAAGAGCATTGCTCAATTCTGCTGAAAGCTGAGACAGCATACAGCTGACGGGTCAATCCTCATAAGTGAAGAGGATGAAGAGGAGGAGCATCTTCTCGATGCACGGGCGCAGAGCTGCCAAAAGGCAGGAGTGGCTCCTCAGGAGGTCTCCTCGAAAGTAAGGCTTGGGGCTAATTGGCCACTTCCTTAGCCTATTTAAGGAGGACCGTCGACTGAAGCAGTTTGCAAGGAACAACTTCATTCACATACCTTCATGTCTTGTCTTGCTTATCTTATCAGCTTCCTGAAAATTGCTTCTGGGCATTCTGCCAACCACAGTAAGATTTCAGTATTATTCTTTGAATTCTTGGTGGCTGTTAATGCAGTTAATTAACAGCCGTTGTTGTAAAAAAACTGGTGTCAGCATTCCAAATTAGGCTCTCTTCCAGCGCTGACATAACAAGATGAAGCAGAAGCTTGATTTATTGCTGAGATGAACTTTTACCTAGTTTTTGTATGTTACAGATAGTGTTTCCTGGGAGACGAGGATGGGGGCTACATTCCTGTGAAAAGAACGTGCCGGGATGTAGAGATGGATCTGCATGATGGCCAATGGGACATTGGGGTTGGAGAGCGGAAGAGGAGGGGGTTGGAAGGAGGGGCCAGTTTGGCTGCAATTTGAATCAGAAATGTCGGATCCTGCTATTCTTAAAATAAAAATGATTCATTAGGGAGTTTGCGCTTGAGAATGAAGTTTATTCAAGATAGCACCAAAACCTGACAGACAGCCAAACTCTCCTCCAAATCCAGGCTGGCTGAGTTTAAATCATCCCATTCCCTCCCACACATCTGGTTGGACCGACTATGGCTGAAGCCAAGCTCTCGGAGGAAAGCCTGCTTCAAGAAACGGGAGGAGCAGAAGCGGTCGTGATTCCAGCCAACTTGGAAAATACAAAGGTTCAACTTTCTCCGCCTTCCCTCCCCGCAGAACTTCAAGCAAAGAAACATGAGGCAGATAAGTACCTGGGGACTGTGCCAAAAGCCTTAGAGGTGGAATTTCCTTTTGCAAATGTAAAAGATAAAGAAAAACCCCTAAGTGAATTGGGAAGGGCGAGCTGGGGATGGGAATGGCAGCGAAGCCCAGACAAGGCAGCACCTCCCCACCCCAGGATGAGAGACGAGGCAGAGGACTATCAACACCAAGGCTGGCCCTCCAGAGCTCAGCACAGAAAGGAGAGGGCAGAGAGGGAGGAGTCACCCCAGTTCAGAGGGAAGTTCGATGGTGACCCAGACAACCTCGCCCAATTCCTCGATTCAGCTGAGATATACATAGAGCGGTTCGGACACCTCTACCCTTTCCCCAGAGCCCTAGTGAATGCTATCTCGGAAGGGCTGGAGGGAGAAGCAAAGAGGTGGTCAGCATCACTCTACAAATACAGGGCCCCCCAGCTACAAGATGCGGATGGGTTCTTGCAACTATTGAGAGCCCGTTATGAGGAGGAGGAGGAGGACCCCTATGTGGAAGACGAGCTCAGAAACGTAATGCAGAGGGGGAAGCCCATCAGAGAGCATATCCGTGAATTCAGGAGAATCATTGGGACACTGCCTCCCCTACCAGAGCGATTGCTGATGTATTTTTTTAGAACAAGCCTAGATAAAAGAATTTCCCAAGTGACTGCCTATCGTGACATCCCAAACCAACTCGCTGAATGGTTCCGGGTAGCGATAAAAGTCGACAGAGGGCTGCGGGCAAGTGACACGTCAAAACCACCAGAGGGAAAGGAGAGAGGCCGACCAGACCAGGGGCCACTCAACAGATGAGAAACCCCAACATCACAGCCCTCCTACAGACCAACTGCCCCACGGAGCCCACTGAAATGCTACAGATGTGGAGGAAGCGGCCACATAGCAGCAAGATGTGGAACGCCTAGACCGGGACCAGCTCCACCGCCCAAAGCACGACCGGAACGAGGGCCCAAGCGCGTCACCCACGTACCGCAGGAAGCTCCCCAAATCCCTGAGTTTTTCGCTCATCTGACCAAAACCAGAGGAATCCCAGATGAGGGAGATCAGTCCCCCGAACCCTATGACACGGAAGATGAAGGCGAGGATGACCCTATGGTGAGTGGACCCGTCCATCCTTTTCTTTTCCCCATACGCCTAACAGCCCCCAAAACAGGGGCCCAAGAGACTTTCCAAGCCCTAATAGACTCGGGTAGCACACGGTGCCTAATCAACCTACCCACAGTTCTAAAATTGGGAATCCGAGCTAAACAGCTCAAACAACCAATTCGCTTCGAGCAAGTTGATGGGTCCCTAGTGGGAGGAACGTACGCCACACACTTGACTGAACCCGTGAGACTAGAACTCGCAGATCACTGGGAGACGATCCGCTTCATAATAGCCCCCAAGATGACAGAACCAGTCATATTGGGACTCTCATGGCTCGACAAATGGGGCCCAATTATTTGGTGGCAAGAGGGAACCCGCAGGCTGAGAATAGCAAAGGGGCCCCAACCCCTGCTGCCCCGACCAGAAGAATTCCCTCCCACGCTGAAACCCCAAAGCAGCCCTCCACTACAGAAGAAAACACCACCAACACAAGGGTCCCTCCCAGAAGGTGCAGCAAAGCAATTGGCAGCCGCACCCACCACCGCTTGTAACGCAAACCAGATCCCAAAGGAGTACCAAGACCTTGCAGGGGTATTCAGTGAGGCCGAGTGTGACATTCTGCCCCCCCACCGCGAGACCGATTGTGCCATCGAGATTATCCCAGGAGCGAAACTACCTAAACCTAAAATGTATGCCATGACACCCCGAGAAATGCAGGAAATGCGGGACTACATAGACAAAAACTTACAAAGGGGATTTATTGAGCCAGTGAAACCAAGGGTAGCGGCGCCGGTCATGTTTAAAGAGAAAAAGGACGGCTCCATGAGACTGGTGGTCGACTTTCGAAGTATCAATGCTGTTTGCGTACACAACTTGTACCCCCTCCCCCTCATGAAAGACATGTTAGCCCACCTAGCTAAAGGGAAGATTTTCACCAAACTAGATCTTCGAGAAGCTTATTACCGAGTACGCATAAAGGCAGGAGATGAATGGAAAACAGCATTCAACTGCCCCCTGGGTAGTTTCCAGTTTAAAGTAATGCCTTTTGGATTGCAAGGAGCCCCGGCAGTATTCATGCAGTTAATAAACGAAGTCTTACATGAACACCTTTACAAAGGGGTCCTCGTCTACCTGGACGATATTCTTATCTACACGGAGACCATGGACGAACATATACCCCTCGTCCGCCAAGTACTGAAAAAACTGCTACGGGCAAACCTATATGTCAAACTGCCAAAATGCGATTTCCACCAATCACGGCTAGACTACCTGGGCTACCGAGTATCAAATGAGGGGATAGAGATGGACCCAGCCAAGGTCCAATCAGTTCTACAATGGCAGCCCCCTCGCACCCGCAGACAACTACAAAGTTTTCTAGGCTTTGCAAATTTCTACAGACAATTCATCCCCTCGTTCGCGAAGATTGCCAAATCTTTGACACACCTCCTAAAGACAGGAAGCCCAGCGATGAAACCTCGCCCGGGACAACCCCTACAGTGGGACCTGACCTGCCAACAGGCATTTGAGACGCTAAAAGGACTATTCGCGAAAGAACCTGTCTTAAAACACCCGGATCCGGAACAGCCTTTTGTCATCCTATCTAGATCCGTTCCAGTCGGGTTTCAGGTCTGGGCACAGCACGGAAACGGCATTGGTCGCGTTGGTGGATGATCTCTGGAGGGCTCGGGACAGGGGTTATTCCTCTGTTCTGGTCCTATTAGATCTCTCAGCGGCTTTTGATACCATCGACCATGGTATCATGCTGCACCGGCTGGAAGAGTTGGGGGTGGGAGGCACTGTGTTGCGGTGGTTCTCCTCCTTTCTCTCCGACCGGTCGCAGTTTGTGTTGGCAGGGGGGCAGAGGTCGACCTCGAGGCCTCTCATTTGTGGAGTGCCGCAGGGATCGGTCCTCTCGCCCCTTCTGTTCAACATTTATGTGAAGCTGCTGGGCGAGATCATCCGTGGCTTTGGGGTGAGATACCACCAGTACGCTGATGACACCCAGCTGTACATCTCCACCCCAGGCCACCCCAACGATGCCCTTGAAGTGATGTCCCAGTGCCTGGAGGCTGTGCGGATCTGGATGGTGAGGAACAGGCTCAGGCTCAACCCTTCCAAGACTGAGTGGCTGTGGCTCCCGGCATCCCGATATAGTCAGTTGACTCCATCACTGACTATTGGGGGTGAGTCTTTGGCCCCCACTGAAAGGGCTCGCAATCTGGGAGTCCTCCTGGATAGGCAGCTGTCTTTGGAGGAACATCTGACGGCTGTTACCAGGGGGACCTTTTATCAGGTTCGCCTGATTCGCCAGTTGCGGCCCTTTCTTGATCGGGATTCCTTGTGCACAGTCACTCACGCCCTCGTCACCTCTCGCCTTGACTACTGCAACGCTCTCTACATGGGGCTCCCCTTGAAGAGCACCCGGAGGCTCCAGCTGGTCCAGAATGCAGCAGCGCGGGTAGTGATGGGAGCAACTTGGCGCTCCCATGTAACACCGCTCCTGCGCGAGCTGCACTGGTGTTGGTTATCACCTTTAAAGCGCTCCATGGCATAGGGCCTAGCTATCTCCGAGACCGCCTGCTGCTACCGACGACCTCCCATCGACCCGTGCGCTCCCACAGAGAGGGCCTCCTCAGGGTGCCATCAGCCAAACAATGTAGGCTGGTGGCCCCCAGGGGGAGGGCCTTCTCTGTGGGGGCTCCCACCCTCTGGAATCAGTTGCCCCCGGAGATAAAAAGAATCCAGGACCTCAATGCCTTCCGTCGTTCCCTGAAAACCCATCTTTTTCAGCAAGCCGGGTTGGCTTAAGAAGAAATTTTTAAATTCTTTTAATTAGTCTGTGATTCTTAACTTTCGGGCCAAAATTTATATATATTTTTAAATGTTTTAATATTTGTATTCTATGTTTTTTTATCTTGGCTGTACACCGCCCTGAGTCCTCAGGGAGAAGGGCGGTATATAAATTGGAAATTAAATTAAATTAAATTAAATCCAAGCAGACGCAAGTGATGTGGCAGTAGGAGTCGTGTTACTCCAAAAGAACAACCAAGGTGATCTACAACCCTGCGCCTACACCTCCCGCAAACTCACCGATACGGAGAGGCGATGGGCGGCGTGGGAGAAGGAAGCGTTTGCAGTAAGGTGGGCCTTGTTGACTTGGCGGTACCTTCTAGAGGGAGGCCAGAAACCATTTGAAGTCTGGACTGATCATAAAAACCTAGAGGCCCTAAAAACCCCACGAAAACTGTCGCCCAGGCAAGTGCGGTGGGCACAATACTTCAATCGTTTCAATTTTGAGCTTAAGCACATCCCAGGAGGGAGAAATTTCCTGGCTGATGCCCTCTCCCGGATGCCCCAATACAACAGTGAGCGGGAGCAGGTAGTGAATGCCATCATCCCCTCCACCCAAGCTGCGGCCCAGGTGATCACCAGACGGCAACGACGTGACCAGCAAGGCCAACTTGCAAGTGACTTAACTGCAAAATTAAAAAATGAAACGCTGACAGACCCCTGGTATCGGGACAATCAACATCTCTTAACAAAAAGAGATGAACTAGCATGGAGGGGGACAAAGCTCTATGTCCCACAGAGTTTACGCATCCTGATTCTCAAGAGGAGCCACGACGTCAAACCAGCAGGACACTTCGGGTTCCTAAAGACTCTGCATCTAGTACGAAGGCAGTTCTGGTGGCCACACATGAGAAAGGACGTAGACAGTTATGTAAAAAGCTGCACCATTTGTGCCACGATGAAGACAAGGCCAGGGTGCCCACCTGGATTGTTGCAACCAGTAGCTGAGCCAACAAGACCATGGGAGGAGATTGCAATGGACTTTATAGACCTACCGAGGAGCAGTGGAAATACAGTGATCTGGACTGTAATAGACTTATTCTCCAAACAGGCACACTTCATTCCTTGTAGTGGACTGCCTTCAGCCCGTCAGTTATCCAAACTGTTCCTGAAACACATGTACCGCCTACATGGAGTCCCCAGGAGAATCATTTCTGACAGAGGGGTCCAGTTCACAGCAAAGTTCTGGAGGGAGTTTCTACGATCCATAGGTTCATCCCAAGGGCTCAGCTCAGCATTTCACCCGAGCACCAATGGGGGGGCAGAAAGACTGAACGCTATGATAGAACAGTATTTAAGATGCTACGTCGACTACCAGCAGTCCAATTGGGCAGACCTCCTATCTTTTGCGGAGGTTGCATATAATAATGCTGTCCACAGCAGCACGGGGCTAACCCCGTTCAAAATAGTGAGTGGCATGGATTTTGTTCCCATGCCAGAATACCCGAGGGAGCCCCCTTCCTCATTTAGTTTGACCGACTGGATGGCAATGTTGAGACAAACTTGGGAAAATGTTAAGAGGGCGCTGGCAAAGGCGGCTCAATCTTATAAGGAACAAGCAGACAAGCACCGAACTCCCCAAAGACCATTTCAGCTGGGAGAGAAAGTTTACCTCTCCATCAAGTACTTGAGACTTAGACTCCCGAGCAGGAAATTGGGCCCAAAATTTATAGGACCATTTCCTATAATAAAAATAATCAACCCCGTTACAGTGCAATTGCAGTTGCCACGGCTTTTGGGGAAAATTCACCCCGTTTTTCACAGTAGCCTTCTAAAACCTGTAGTGGGGTCTACTTTAAGGCCAACGCCACGTGAACCCCCTGGGCCCCTGGTTGGGGGCCAAACGCACTACGAAGTGCAGTGGATTCTTGATTCAAGATGGCACAGGGGGTGTCTTCAGTACTTAATTAAATGGAAGGGTTACCCATTGTCAGAGGCTTCCTGGGTGAAGAGCGCAAACATTCAAGCCGATCGCCTTATAGCAAAATTCCATGCAGACCACCCAGGAAAGCCAGGAGGGGGGGGTGCACAGCCAGGGAGGGGCTGATGATACTTATCTTGTTGTGGTTTTTCCCTATGGGATAGGTGATGTCGCAGAAGTGAAGGGAGAGGGGCCGGATGTCAGCGTTCCAAATTAGGCTCTCTTCCAGCGCTGACATAACAAGATGAAGCAGAAGCTTGATTTATTGCTGAGATGAACTTTTACCTAGTTTTTGTATGTTACAGATAGTGTTTCCTGGGAGACGAGGATGGGGGCTACATTCCTGTGAAAAGAAGGTGCCGGGATGTAGAGATGGATCTGCATGATGGCCAATGGGACATTGGGGTTGGAGAGCAGAAGAGGAGGGGGTTGGAAGGAGGGGCCAGTTTGGCTGCAATTTGAATCAGAAATGTCGGATCCTGCTATTCTTAAAATAAAAATGATTCATTAGGGAGTTTGCGCTTGAGAATGAAGTTTATTCAAGATAGCACCGAAACCTGACAACTGGTTTATTTAGTAAACTAAGGTTTGAATGGACTTTGTGTGTGCTGCATTCTTTGGGGTCCATAGCTGGGGCAGAACAGTGTTCCAAAGGTGGCATCAACCCCATCTCTGTGTCGGTGGCCCAGATTCTGGAATTCCTCCACGAAGGGCTAGACAAGGGCCTGTCCCCCAATACCATATGCAGGCAAGTGGCAGCTTTGTCCACGGTGTTATCATGCGGGGACTTGGGAGTCCCTCGCTCAACACCCGATGATGCGCAGGTTCATTAGAGGCACAACCAATTTAAGACCTCCAGTGGTACATCGGTACCCTACATGGGACCTGCCCAAAGTCCTGCAGGCTCTCAGCCCTACACCCTTCGAGCTGCTCTGTTCAGCCAGCCTGCGCTTCCTTACCTACAAAGTAGCCTTCCTCGTGGCCATCACGTTGGCCAGATTTCTGAACTAGCAGCTCTCTATAAGGAAGGACCTGTCAGTGTTCCACTAGAATAGGGTGGTCCTGTGGTTGGCCCCCATCTGCGGTCCTGTGGTTGGACTTCACCTGGAAGTACACCCCATCTGTGTGGGTGACACAGGGCCCCATCGATGAAATCTGTTGAGCAGCAACATGGTCCTCTCCATCCTTGTTCATAAGGCACTACAAACTGAATGCCTTTACTTCGGCTGAAGCAGATTTCGGCAGGTGAGGCCTCCAGAGGGTGCACACAGAACCGGGGACTCCGGATCAGACCACTGCCCACCGACAGGACAAGCCAGCTTTGGTATGTCCCATTCCTGGATTCTCTCATCAGCACACTGGAGAAGGGGTGTTGGTCTTACCTGATACACTCCTTCTCAGTGTGCTGAGAGAGAATCTTTCCAAACCCTGAAGACCGTCTGGTCCTGAGTCCAGGAGTGGGCACAATTAGAGCCGAAACATGTCAAGTCAGTCACTACGCCTTCATCAAAACTGTGGACCACGAGCAAAGGGAGGCGTGTCCACACAACTTTGACAGACTCAGTCTAATGAGCTACGAGACAGAGTTAACCGATTCCTGGATTCTCTCGCAGCACACTGAGGAGCGTATCAGGTAAGACCAACACCCCTTCTATATGACAACAGCAGCAAGGCTCTCTTCACACACAGATGTAAAAACTCACATAAACCTAGAATGGAAGAATGGATGGGGAAGTTGACTGCTATGGGTAAAAAAAACTTTTGTCTACATTCCTTCTACTTGGAAACCACTCTTGGATTTCCTTGTAAATTGAAAGAAATGAAATTTAAACCTGGGGTTTTATAATTTAAATGTTTATAATGATAAACATACTGTTTGTTATGGTTTATTCTAATTCAAAGACTTATTGATACTTAGGATTTTACTTAGGATTTTTTTTATGATTTTAAGGGATTAATCCACTATGAAAAACTGTTCTACCATCAGGGCATACTGGGGCTTTTTCCATGTGGTTTTTCTGATGTCTCAATTGTGAGCAGACTCCACAAATCATTTCTCACATTCTGGGCATTAATAAGGTTTGTCTCCAGTGTGAAATCTCTGATGTCGAAATTAGGTGTGACTTTTCAACAAAACATCTCCACAGTTGTCAGAGTTCCAGATTGTCCAGGCCCAGGATTTCTAGCCTGGTGGTGTAGTAAATTCTATTGCGAGCAGAGGAGCACAGTACTCTTCCTGTGAAATACTTCTGGACCTGCTCTATATACAATAGGGATTCCAAGCAGGTGAACAGTATTCAAGAATTGGTCTGGCAAAGGTTTTATACTCTCTAGTTAACAATACAGTATTACCAGAAGAGAAGCTTCGCAAAATTAAGTTAACGAGTCTTAATGCTTTTTTGGCAATGCTTTTATAGCAAGGTCTGGAGATGAGTACTCCTAGGTCCTTGACAAAATGAGAGTCTGCAAGATGAGTACCGCCTAACTTGTAATTCGGATTCTGATTTTTTTTTTGCCAATGTGTAGGACAGAGCATTTATAAATCGAGATTTGGAGTTGCCAATTATGCGACCATTAAGACATAGTCGAGGTTGCTTTGTAGTATGGCAGCATTGTCAGTGGTATTAAATAATTTTTTGCAAAGTGGACGCAGCTGCATTTAATTTGATTGCATAGATCGTTGATGTAAAGCAGAAAGAGCCCTCCCTATTTTGGCTGTTTGTTGCCTGTTGGACAGGAACGCGGCTATCCACTTGTGCAGGGATCCGGAGATGCCGTAAGAACTTACTTTTGACAGTAGTTTGTCACACACTACTGAATCAAAGGCTTTACAAAAATCTATGAAATTGCATCTACTGCTTTACCCTGATCAATATGTGTGGTCCAGATGTTTTTACAGTTTAGGAGTTGCAGATTGCAGGACAATTTTTTTCTAAACCCAAACTGCTTGTCAGATAGCAGGTTGTTTGTCTCTGGGTGGCAAATGAGGGATTGGGTTATAATTGATTCCATGAGTTTACAGGGGAGGCAACACAGGGAGATTGCTCTGTAATTTTCGACTAGACTAGGGTCCCCCTTTTTAAAGATTGGTATAACTGTGGCTAGTGACCATAGGTTGCGCAGAGAGCTGGTTTGAAAAGATACCTCATAGATTGTGCATAGTGGCTCAGCTAAGGTGGTAGCAAGCTTTTTCAAAAAGTAGGCACATAGTCCATCAGGGCCAGTAGATAGAGATGGCTTTAGGTTTTGTAGTTCTGTTTCAATATGGTCTACTGTAAAATCAATATAGAGTAAATCACTACAATTTTTTACGGTGCAACTAGGAAGTGAGGGACAGCAGTCATTGCTGTCAACAAAGACTGAACTGGAGAACGTACTGAAAAGGTTGGCTTTAACAGCATCATTGTTACAGCCATCCCCTTTAGACCTTTTTAAGGGTGGGATCGTTTTTGAGTCTTTTAAGTTTTGTGTTAAGAAAATTATAGATGGCTCGGGTGGACCAAGTTTAGCACTGCTTCCTTCTGTCTGCAATAGTGGTTGGTACATTCAACCTTTATCTGGTGGCATAAGGCTTTGTAACGGCTTTTAAAGTTAGGTACGTAGCCAGTTTTGTCTTCTCACCAAAGAGATTTTTTCTTGGATTGCAATTTACTTATTGGTATGGGTAATTTGCTCTTTTTAGTTTTAGAGGTCATTTTTGATACGTACAGATTAAGGACTCTATGGATTTAGAGTAAAAATGTGTTATAATAGTCATCTGCAGTTTTACAAACTCTGAACAGAAGGTGCCAGTCAAGGGATGCGAGGTCAGCAGCTATGAGATTATAGCTGGCTTTTTTAAAGTTATACTTTGAAGTATTGTCATTATGCCCCTGTTTGCAAGGACACAAATTGAGACAAAAATCTATCATGCTGTGATCGCTGTTGGAATATGGTTCTTTAATTTATAAGCCATAAATTGAATTTAGGTATTACAGAAGATGAGATCTAAGCAATTCTTGAGCCTAGGGTTGTCCGTTACCAACTGCTCCAGCCCCAGAGTCGTAACAGCATTGTAAATGGTTCCATGTACAGGTTCAGTTGTACATTCGTTTAGGATCCGATTAATAAGAGGCAAATTAAGACCACCAAGAAAGACAAGGGAGTACTAACGTGGGCAGGAAGCTGCCCCCGTTAGTAGTGCAGTTAACATTTGTATGACTGAGATTGTAATAGGAGGTTCTATAACTGCGATGGCGAATCTATGGCACGCGTGCCACAGGTGGCATGTGGAGCCATATCTGTGGGCACGTGACGGTTGCCCTAGTTTAGCTCCAGCGCGCCAGGTGATTTTCAGGCCTTCTGGGCCAACAGAAGTCACTAAACAGGCCGTTTCCAGCCCCCGGAGGGCCTCCGGTGGGTGGGGAAGGCTGTGTTCGCCCTCCCCAGTTCCTAAAAAGCCTCAGGAGCATGGGGAGGGCGAAAAATGAGTCTTCCAGTCTCTCAGGAAGTCAGAAAATGGGCCATTTCTGGCCTCCAGAGGGCCTCGGGGGGGTTGATTTTTTGCCCTCCCCAGGCTCCTAGAAAGCCTCTGGAGCCTGAGGAGGGTGAAAAACAGGCTTGCCGGGCCCACCATGCCATCGCGTGCCGGAAGCGTGGGAGGGTTGTTCACGGATGCATGGGGGGTGGGCACATTGAATTATGGGTGTGGACACGTGCACTTGTGACCCCCCCTGCGCTCCCCCCGCTTTTGGCACGCAATGGCAAAAAGGTTAGCCATCACTGCTCTATAACAAAGCAAAAAACAAACTGTAGTATTTAGACAGAGGTCGGTCGTATTCTTCATGTTCCTGTTCTAACAACTCTCAGTTTGTCATCTATAGGTAAGCCTCTTCTTATGACCACAATTGAGCCCAAAATTTCTGTTGTTGAGTGAAATACTTGTTAAGTGAGTTTTACCACAATTTACAACCTTTCTTGCCAGAAAGAAATTGTGAATCTGGTTTCTCCCTTAACTTTGCTTGTTAAGTGAGTTTTCCCCAATTTATGACCTTTCTTGCCACAGTGGTTCATTGCAGATGTTAAATTAGTAACACAGTTGTTAAGTGAATCTGACTTCTCCCTTAGCTTTGGTTGTGAAAAGGTCGCAAAAGGGGATCAGGTGACCCTGGAGCACTGCAGCGTTCAGAAATGTGAATCAGTGGTCAAGGATCTGAATTTTGATCACGTGACCATGGGGATGCTGAGAAATGGTCATAAGTAACATTTTCAGTGCCACTGTAACTTCGAAAGGTCACTAAATGAACTGTTTTTTGAGTCGACTACCTGTATGGACAAATTGATGGGGAAAAGCAATTCAAAGAAATGAGACAAAAAGTGTAAGACATCAGGATATTACATTTTATCCATTTATTGTGGTCAACTCTTTCTTTTCCATCAATGTTTCTTGTGCCGAGACCCACAAAGTCGTTTTTGGGCACTGCCTATGTTTCCATTGTCAAACTGAACCATTAAAAAAAGCCATACCCTTCCTGTTGCAATCATCCTGGTGGGCTCCTCATGAGTAGTCCAGATTAGAGAAAACACAAGGACAGGTGTTTCTCGGGATGAGAGAGCAAAGAACAAAACCCTGCCATCTCTTTTATTAGTAATCAAAATACAGCGTCATCAAAAGGCGTTATTATGGCTACACATCTCATATTACATGCACGAAGAAGAAAAGCATCCATATATTCTCCATATAGGTTTCACATTCTACAAATTACAGTAAATCACGTGAATTCTAGGAAAGCGATACTCAAGGTAAAAACAAAACTTAACTCTGGCTATGTTATCATATTTGGCTTCGCTCTCCTCTGCCAGCCGAGAGGCCAATCTCCCCGTTATCAGAGGTTACCTCAGTCCTCAGGAATGTTCTACAAGGCGATGTCTCTGCCTTGCAAACACAGCCTATGTTATGAACAAAGAGAGAACGAATAGGGCCCTTCAGTGATCATCCAGCTGAACCCGCCTTTTTCCTACTCAGATTATTTCGGTGCCAAGCTCCATACACGTGTCCAACCAGCTAGGCCGATCTACACATATACTGTGGCACCTGATTCCCACACTTCCTGTGTTAAAATCCTCTTATTTCTCAGCAACACCCACTCTTTCATCCAAAGCGATCCTAATCATCCTCTTTCTCTTTGGTCTTGAACAGTTTCAAATTAAACTCTTGGTTTTTCTCATGTATCTTCCTGTCATTGATTATTTGGTGCACCCCTTGTCCAGATAGGTATTGTTTAAAACAGAAACATCAGTCCAGTAATATAGTCACTTTTAATTATGGAACTTCTATAATCAATGACAATTGTATTTTTTTCCATTTTACTAGATCCTTTTCAATTTGATTCCATCCCTTTTCAGAATTATTTTGACATTGAATTTGTATTTTTTGTAACAATATCCAAATGTCTTACTTTTGTATCATTTCTCCTAAATCAGTTGTCCTCATCAATTCTATTTTGTCTTCCATTTTCCTATTTTGGAAACTGAATGTGATCTTTCTGATGTCTTGCTTTTGAGCAAAACATTACCAGACTCTATGCATCTCTATGGCTTCACTCGCGTATGGACCTTTTCATGCCTTGCAAGGTGTTGTTTTCGGGAAAAACCTTTCCCACACTCCACACACAGGTATGGCTTCTCCCCTGTGTGGATTCTCTGATGAGCCCGTAGTCGTGTTTCTGTGACAAAACTTTTCCCACATTCCCCACAATTATAGGGCCTCTCTCCTGTGTGCCCCTTCTGATGCCTCCGAAGTTCAGCAGACTCCACAAATGTTTTCTCACATTCTGGGCACTGATAGGGTCTTTCTCCAGTGTGAAGTTTCTGATGTCGAATTAGGTGTGACTTACAGCCAAAACATCTCCCACATTCTGGGCACTGATAGGGACTTTCTCCAGTGTGAAGTTTCTGATGTTGAATTAGGTGTTGCTTATAGCCAAAACTTCTGCCACATTCTGGGCATTGATAGGGTCTTTCTCCAGTGTGAAGTCTCTGATGTTGAATTAGGTGTGCCTTTCTGCCAAAACATCTCCCACATTCTGGGCACTTTTCATTTTTCTGCACACGCTTGAAAGGCTTCTCTCCTTTGTGAATCCTCTCATGTTTTCTAAGAGAATATTTGCAACGGAAAGTTTTCTCACACTCCGGACATTTATATTGCTTCTCTAAGTGGATTCTCTGATGCATCACAAGTGTACCTTTCCGGGTAAAAGATTTCTCACACACTGAGCATTTGTGGCGTTTCTCACCCGTATGAGTTTGGCAGTGAATTCTAAGGGTTGATGAATGAGCAAATGCTTTCCCACATTCTAAACATTTGAAGTTTTTTTCCCCTCTGTGAACATTCTCATGATTTCTGAGGATTTGTATTGTACGGAAAAATGCTCCACACTCGATGCACATATAGGGCTTCACCCCTGTATGGATACTCTGATGTTCAGAAAGATTAGACTTTCTGGAAAAACATTTATCACAATCCTTACATTTATATAGTTTTTCTCCCGTGTGCGTCCTTTGGTGTCTTCGAAGTTCAGACGACTCCACAAATCTTTTCTCACATTCTGGGCACTCATAGGGTCTTTCTCCGGTGTGAATTCTCTGATGTTTCAGCAGGCAAGACTTGCTGGAAAAACACTTCCCACATTCTAGGCACGTTTTGCTTTGCTTCTTTATGTGTGTTTTATTGTGTTTGCAAAGAGATGAGCTCCGAGTGAAACATTTTCCACACACGAAGCATTTATAAGGACTCTGCCTTGTGTGATTTTTCTCATGTTTTCTAAATAATTGTTTATTACGGAAAGATTCCCCACACTCCAGACATTGATAGGGTTTCCCTCTGGCGTGGATTTGCTGATGTTTAAGCAGCTCTGAGTTTTGGGGAAAGCACAGCCCACATTGCACACACTTGCAGGGCTTCTCTTCAGTCGGGCTGTTCTGAGGCCTAGAAAGACGCCGTCTCTCAGGAAATCTTCCCCAGCGCTTCCAGGATTTCTGGGATCTCTTCACCTGGTGGATTCGTTGATGGGCTCCAAGGTCCGAGCCTTTAGCAAAACGCTCCCCACACTCTCCGCATTTGTAAGGCTTCAGTCCAGGGTGGCTCCGGAGATGTTTGGCAAAGCTCCACATTCCAGGAAAGGAGTTCCCACATAGAAAACACAGGTGGGATCCATTCTCTGTGTGCAGCTTCTGGTGGATCAAAAGGAGGGACCGGTGACCAAAGGATTTCCCGCATGCCGAGCATTTTGAATGTCTCCGCTGATTTCTCTGAGTGGAGTTTTGGCCACATTGTTCCCCCCTCTGCATAGTTTCCAGGGGCTGCTCACTTCCAGGGCTTTCTATCAAAGGAAACTCTAACAAGAAGAACTTTGGCCAAAAGGTTGGAAGATGGGCAGGAGGATGGGCTCCAGCATGAGTCCGAAAGCTGAGAAGATGAAACCTCTGGTCCCCGTGACTGACCCAGATTGGATCCTGCAATCAGAACTTTGTCCAAAGGGTTTCCTGGTGGCACCTGCAGGATGAAGATTAAAGAAGAGAAGGAGAGAGGAAGATTTAGTTTCTTTGGCTCTCCAAATAGCTGAAATAATAGCTGGAAGACTATATTCCCTCCCCCAGAATCAAAGCAATGCTAGGATCCTCCCTGTGGAGCTGGCCTTCCCTTCCCTTCCCTTTTCTTAGCATGATGAGAGGGATGGCTGACAGACTCCCTGTTGCCCCCCATTTGTCTGCCTGAACTGGAGATGATCCCTGCCTTTTCCCTTTTGTCCTGTGTTTGGGACTATGATGCTACATGACGTGAGACAAACTGCAAAGACCCCCATAGGATTTATATGTGCCAGGTAGATCTAATTGTGTACAGAGTACAACCCATGTAGGTATTTATGGACACTGTTCTTTGAGCCACCACAGATTGACTATGTCTCCCTCCTAGATTGGCTTGCTATTGTTGCTTTATAGTTTAGGGAGGATGCAAATACATTGATTGGGGCCAGCAATGCAGTTTGAACACAATAGGGAACAAACAGGTTCCATTTAAAAAAATTAACTCTATATATTGTTAGTATTTTCAGTGGTTCAGCCAGGACACATGCAAGCCTATCATTTTTAGAAGAAAACAACAACTGAGAGCAATGTATCCTACTTCACTCTGATGAAGCCCCTCTGGGACTGAACAATCACTGTCATGTTCTCCCCCTAGAAGGGAATATGCAGTCACCCACGAAAGAGCAGCCTTCAATAGTTTCTAAAAAAGAGGCCACACCCAGCATTTCTGCAACAGGATGAAAACATCCCAGAATTTTCTAGGGAAAGAAAGTGAGTTTCAGTGACAGGCGATTCAATTCTTAGGGGAAGAGAAACTATAGTCTGCAGAGGAGATAGTCAATCTAGGCAGGTATGTTATCTCCCTGAAGCAAAAATCAAAGATGCAGCAGAAATAATCAAAGCCATGGAGTACTACCCCTTTCTTCTCCTGCATGTGGAGACCAATGATACAACAATGAATCTGAAAGAACGGATGTGATTTCCATTTTCAAGAAAGGAAGAAAAAAAAAAAAGAGATCCAGGAAACTACAAACCAATCAGCCTAACATCAATACCTGGGAAGATACAGGAAAAGATAATAAAAAAACAGATCCGCAAATATCTAGAAGCAAAGTTATAATTAAAAGCCATTATGGGTTTGTTAAAACCAGATCATTTCAAATGAATCTTATTTCGTTCTTTGACAAGAATGGTTAGTCTAAGGTAGAGAAAAGAAGGATTGGGGGTGACATGATAGGAGTATTTGACGGGCTGCAAAAAAAGAAGAGGAGGTCAACCTATTGTCCAAACCACTTGAGGGCAGGACAAGAAACAATGGATGGAAACAAATCAAGGAGAGAAGCAACCTCTATTACGGAGAAACGTCCTACCAGCGAGGACAATTAATCAGCGTAAAAACTGGAGCAAAGAATGGACAGTAACCCGTCTGAAATGGTATAGGGCAGGTGTTGACAACCTGAGGATCCAGAGCTGCATACGGCCCTTTCGTCCCTCCGCTGTGGCTCCCTGTTGGGTGATCCCACCACTGGCTGGTCCCACCCCTTGCCTTCCCCTCCCAGTCCCCCCAAAGGAGTCTTTCAGGGTTGAACGCTGAGAGGCACGGATTTCCTCTGCCTTCTGCGTTCCCAACCCGAGCTGAAGCGAAACAAATGGGCCAGGGTACCCGTCCTTTCTAAGCAGCCCCTCCGTGCCCGCTTGCAAACTCCGCTGTGGGAGGCTCCAAATGTTTGGTTCACACCAGTGGTGGGTTGCCCCCGGTTCGCACCGGTTCTATAGAACTGGTAATAAAACTGGCGGGAGGCTCAACCCACCGACACCGACGTCATCAAAATGCTTCTGCGCATGCGTGGCCCCATTGCAAACTGGTAGTAAAGGTAAGTAGAACCCACCCCTGGTTCACACGTCCCTCCCTGCCAGTGCCATGGTGGCGGGGGCAGGGAAGGTGTGCGTGCCCTGCCTGCTCCGCTCTCGCCGGCCAGAAGTGGGACTCTGTGCTGCCACCTTCCAGATGGAGAGCCACGTTTATTTGCTTGCTGGCCGCCTCCAAGGAGGGAGCTGCTCTCAGGCCGCCAGGGCCCCCACCATGGATCCAGGTTGGAGTTGCCTTATTTTGCATGGATCTTCAATGCTTGGCTTTACCTGCCACAGCCCAAGTGGTTGGATTCACACAACATGTGAAACTGGGCAGGAGAGCGTGGATAGATGGATGGGGGAAGGGAGGGAGGGATAGATGGATAGATAGACAGGCAACAGATAGATGAGACAGAGAAAGAGAGAGAGAGACAGAGACAGAGAGAAAAAGAGAGACAGAGAGAAAAAGATAGAGATATGCAGGGAGAGAGAGAGAGAAAGAGAGAGACACACACACACACAGACAGACAGACAGAAAGACAGAGATACCCATTCCCCTCAGAAATCACCAGGAGCCACAAAAGCTGGGTATGCATGGCTGGGGTGATGGGCTGTTTTCTACAATAAAGCAAGGTCATGCGCACACTTGAAAGTAAACCAGGAAGCCAGTAATTGGGCAGTTTGTCTGGCAATATGCACTTGTAAAGCTTGTAACAATTCTGGGTGGTTAGAAGGCTGAGAAAAGTAACAAGGAGTTAGGCAACTTGCAGACCTCAGCTCAAAGACAGGAGTAGAGATGGCCTGCAGCCAATAAAAACGTGCCTTAGATAACTCCCGAGGCTTCCATTAGCCAAGGCTTAGGAACTGGTCCCTTCCTGCCCTATTCTGAGGGACAAAACCCACCAACCAGGGGCTGCCACATCACAGCCTCCTTCAGAGCAAAACTAGGCAAATAATGGATTTTTTTCCTACTCAGCTTTGCAGAAAGAAAAGTAAAGAATTGAAATAGTAACATAAAAGCAAAGAACATCAACTCTTCTCCATTTAGGTGACAGGGAAAGAAAGTGGATCTTTTCTCCCTTGGGAGGAAATGAGCTCAATTCAAGCAATAAAGAAAACCCTCCACCCCCGATTGAAGGGAGGAGGCGGCTGTTTCCTGCATGGACCCCATAATCCCCCCTGAGACCCTGGAAAGAGAAGCCCCGCCCTTTGCCCTCCGTGGGGCGGGGCTTCCTCTCCCCCCCCCTTTGCCCAGAGGCTCCCCGTCCAGCCCCGCCTCCACCCGGGACCCTCCTGGCACCCCTGGCTCAGCGGGCACTCAGCGGGGCGACCTTCCTCCGGGCAGCCCCAGGGAGAGCGGGAGCCCCACCTGCCCGGAGCGGGGCCGAGGAGCAGCCTTGACGGACAGCCAAGAATTCGCCCAAAACGCCGCAAGTGGGGAAACCACAGAGAGGGTAGGAAGAATGACAGGAGGTTCCTAGAGAGGCCCCACGGAGGCTTCTCCCCGCCTTTTCCGGACCCGTTTCTTTCCTGAAAGAGGGGGAGACGCTCTAGCCAGTCTTTCCTCTCCTCCCCAGGGAAGCGGCTGCAGTTTCGGGGTTCGAGAGTCGCCCTCCGTTTCCCCCTCGGAGGGCGCTGGGCGAGCCGCCTCTTTCCTGGCCGGGCGGAGTCCAGAGAGGTCGGGAGTCGTTCCCTTCCTTCCCTCTCTTCCCCTCCCAGGATTGGGAAGAGGCGACCGGGGATCCTCGCTCCCTGCTTCCCCAGAAGCTTGGGGGGACTTGGACGCGGGAGAGGCTACAATTTCCCCCTTTTGTGCCCTTCGGGGGATCAGGAAACACCGTCCCATAAGCTTTGCTTTCATGGTGGTTTGCTGACTGTGGGTAACTGGTCGGTTTGTATAACTTTCAAGCCCCGAATGAGCAAACCTTCAGAAGAAGAGTTGGGAGGGAGCTCTGAGGTCATCTAGCCCAACCCCCTGCCTTAGCAAGTGATCTTACTACCCCATCCCAGACAAGGGACTTCTTCTGAAAACCCTCCACTGATGGAGCACCCACCACTTTTGGAGGGAAGCCGTTGCCCTGGTTAATGGTTCTCTCAGGAAATTCTCCTTAGTTCTGGGCTGGATAATCCCCTAGACTAGAGTATTTTCCAGCCATTGCTTCTTGTTCTGCCTTCAGGTGCTTTGGAGCATAGGTTGTCCCCCTCTTCTTTGTGACAGCTTCTCAGATTTTGGAAGTCTGCCATCCTGTCACTCCTGCTCCTTCTCTTCGTTCAACAAGACATAATCAGTTCCTGCAACCTTTCCTCTTATGCTGTAGCCTCCACTCCCCTACTTATCTTTCCTGTTCTTCCCTGCACCCTTACTAGTCTCAACATCTTATTTGTATTGTGATACAAAATGTACAAAATTCCAAGGATGAACCCAATTTAGCCCAATCTGGAATGTTTAAACCACTTCATGAATAAACGGTTTGAAACGCTTGGAGGTTTGCAAAGAAATTAAAATTAGTTGTGACATTTCAACAAAACATCTCCACATTCTTTTGAATTCACCTTGTATTTATTTATTTATTTGTTTGTTCAATGTGTTTGTGAAACATGAACAAGGAAACAAGTACAAGTATAAACATAAACATGAACAATGGAAGCAAATACAGGTAAAATGGGAGCAGCAAGACAGGGATGGTAGGCACGCAGGTGTACTTATGCACACTCCTTTTACAGACCTCTTAGGAATGGGGTGAGGTCCACAGTAGACAGTTTGTGGCTGAAGCTGTGAGGGTTGGAGGCTGTAACAATGGAGTCAGGTAGGGCATTCCAGGCATTGACCACTCTGTTGCTGGAATCATATTTTTTGCAGTCAAGTTTGAAGCAGTTTACCTTGAGTTTGTATCGATTATTGTATCGTGTATTATTGTGATTGAAGCTGAAGAAGTCATTGATCAGGTAAGACATTATAGCAGCCAATTTTATGTACAGTGCTTAGATCACACCACAGTCGTTCCAGTTCCAGATTGTCCAGGCCCAGGATTTCTAGCCTGGTGGCATAGTGAATTCTATTGTGAGTAGAGGAGCGCAGTACTCTTCCTATGAAATACTTCTGGACCTGCTCGATTGTGTTAATGTCCAATATACAATAGGGATTCCAAGCAGGTGAATGGTATTCAATAATTGGTCTGGCAAAGGTTTTATATGCTCTAGTTCAGTGGTCCCCAACCTTTTTATCGCCGCGGCCCGCTGAGCGCACGCAGGGGTGGGGGCACAGCCCAGGAGCTTTTGCGTACGGCCCATTGTGCACGGCCCAGGAGCTTTTGTGCACGGCCCAGGAGCCTTTGCGCTGCAGCGTTCATGTCCCCGGCCGCTGCGCGGCCCGGTGCCAGGTATTCCACGGCCCGGCACCGGTCCGCGGACCGGGGGTTGGGGACCACTGCTCTAGTTAACAATACAATGTTACCGGAAGAGAAGCTTCGCAAAATTAAGTTAACGTCTGTTAATGTTTTTTTGGCAATGCTGTTACAGTGAGCTCTGGGTCTGAGATTGTTAGAAATGAGTAGTCCTAGGTCCTTGACAAAGTGACGGTCGTCTGCAAGATCAGTACTGCCTAACTTGTATTTGGTGTTCTGATTTTTTTTTTGCCAATGTGTAGGACAGAGCATTTATTCATCGAGATTTGGAGTTGCCAATTATGCGACCAGACACATAGTTGAGGTCGCTTTGCAGTATGGCAGCATTGTCAGTGGTATTAAATAATTTTACGTCATCAGCAAAGAGGAAACAGCTGCTTTTAATTTGATTGCACAGATTGTTGATGTAAAGCAGAATGAGTGTGGGTCCTAAGATGCTGCCTTGGGGGTTGTTAGTTGCAAAGTCATGTCCGACCCATCGCAACCCCATAGACAATGTTCCTCCAGGCCTTCCTTTCCTTTCTGTTCTCCAAGCCTTCCTGTCCTGCCTTGGGGGACACCCCTGTTAACTGATGCCGGATTTGATAGAGCCCTCCCTATTTTGACTATTTCTTGCCTGATGGACAGGAACGCAGCTATCCACTTGTGCAGGTATCCGGACATGCCGTAAGAACTTAGTTTTGACAGTAGTTTGTTGTGCACCACTGAAACAAAGTCTTTTAAAAATTCTATGTAAACTAGCTGGATACCCATGCTTCGCTACGAAACAATGTGATTGTCTTGATAAATTGACATTTTTAGCTTGAAACATAATGAGTAGTTACAATCGGCCTCTCCCCTTCTCTCCCTCAGCCTTGCCCCACAGAAGCTTCCCCTATCCTATCCCCTTCTCTCCCTCAGCCTTGACCTATAGAAACATCTCCTATTCTACCCCCTTCTCTCCCTCAGCCTTGCCCTACAGAAGCTTCCCCTATCCTATCCCCTTCTCTCCCTCAGCCTTGCCCCACAGAAGCTTCCCCTATCCTATCCCCTTCTCTCCCTCAGCCTTGCCCCACAGAAGCTTCCCCTATCCTATCCCCTTCTCTCTCTCTCCCTCAGCCTTGCCCCACAGAAGCTCCCCTATCCTATCCCCTTCTCTCCCTCAGCCTTGCCCCACAGAAGCTTCCCCTATCCTATCCCCTTCTCTCCCTCAGCCTTGCCCCACAGAAGCTCCCCTTTCCTATCCCCTTCTCTCCCTCAGCCTTGCCCCACAGAAGCTCCCCTTTCCTATCCCCTTCTCTCCCTCAGCCTTGCCCTACAGAAGCTTCCCCTATCCTATCCCCTTCTCTCCCTCAGCCTTGCCCCACAGAAGCTTCCCCTATCCTATCCCCTTCTCTCTCTCTCCCTCAGCCTTGCCCCACAGAAGCTCCCCTATCCTATCCCCTTCTCTCCCTCAGCCTTGCCCCACAGAAGCTTCCCCTATCCTATCCCCTTCTCTCCCTCAGCCTTGCCCCACAGAAGCTCCCCTTTCCTATCCCCTTCTCTCCCTCAGCCTTGCCCCACAGAAGCTTCCCCTATCCTATCCCCTTCTCTCCCTCAGCCTTGCCCCACAGAAGCTCCCCTATCCTATCCCCTTCTCTCTCTCTCCCTCAGCCTTGCCCCACAGAAGCTCCCCTATCCTATCCCCTTCTCTCCCTCAGCCTTGCCCCACAGAAGCTTCCCCTATCCTATCCCCTTCTCTCCCTCAGCCTTGCCCCACAGAAGCTCCCCTTTCCTATCCCCTTCTCTCCCTCAGCCTTGCCCCACAGAAGCTTCCCCTATCCTATCCCCTTCTCTCCCTCAGCCTTGCCCCACAGAAGCTTCCCCTATCCTATCCCCTTCTCTCTCTCTCCCTCAGCCTTGCCCCACAGAAGCTCCCCTATCCTATCCCCTTCTCTCCCTCAGCCTTGCCCCACAGAAGCTTCCCCTATCCTATCCCCTTCTCTCCCTCAGCCTTGCCCCACAGAAGCTCCCCTTTCCTATCCCCTTCTCTCCCTCAGCCTTGCCCCACAGAAGCTTCCCCTATCCTATCCCCTTCTCTCCCTCAGCCTTGCCCCACAGAAGCTCCCCTATCCTATCCCCTTCTCTCCCTCAGCCTTGCCCCACAGAAGCTCCCCTATCCTATCCCCTTCTCTCCCTCAGCCTTGCCCCACAGAAGGTCCCCTATCCTATCCCCTTCTCTCCCTCAGCCTTGCCCCACAGAAGCTCCCCTATCCTATCCCCTTCTCTCCCTCAGCCTTGCCCCACAGAAGCTTCCCCTATCCTATCCCCTTCTCTCCCTCAGCCTTGCCCCACAGAAGCTCCCCTATCCTATCCCCTTCTCTCCCTCAGCCTTGTCCTACAGAAGCTTCCCCTATCCTATCCCCTTCTCTCCCTCAGCCTTGCCCCACAGAAACATCTCCTATCCTACCCCCTTCTCTCCCTCAGCCTTGCCCCACAGAAGCTCCCCTATCCTATATCCTTCTCTCCCTCAGCCTTGCCCCACAGAAGCTTCCCCTATCCTATATCCTTCTCTCCCTCAGCCTTGCCCCACAGAAGCTTCCCCTATCCTATCCCCTTCTCTCCCTCAGCCCCACAGAAACATCTTCTATCCTACCCCCTTCTCTCCCTCAGCCTTGACCCATAGAAATGTCTCCTATCCTATATCCTTCTCTCCCTCAGCCTTGCCCTACAGAAGCTTCCCCTATCCTATCCCCTTCTCTCCCTCAGCCCCACAGAATCATCTCCTATCCTACCCCCTTCTCTCCCTCAGCCTTGACCCATAGAAATGTCTCCTATCCTATCCCCTTCTCTCCCTCAGCCTTGCCCCACAGAAGCTTCCCCTATCCTATCCCCTTCTCTCCCTCAGCCTTGTCCTACAGAAGCTTCCCCTATCCTATCCCCTTCTCTCCCTCAGCCTTGTCCTACAGAAGCTTCCCCTATCCTATCCCCTTCTCTCCCTCAGCCTTGCCCCACAGAAACATCTCCTATCCTACCCCCTTCTCTCCCTCAGCCTTGCCCCACAGAAGCTCCCCTATCCTATATCCTTCTCTCCCTCAGCCTTGCCCCACAGAAGCTTCCCCTATCCTATCCCCTTCTCTCCCTCAGCCTTGCCCCACAGAAGCTTCCCCTATCCTATCCCCTTCTCTCCCTCAGCCTTGACCTATAGAAATGTCTCCTATCCTATATCCTTCTCTCCCTCAGCCTTGCCCCACAGAAGCTTCCCCTATCCTATCCCCTTCTTTCCCTCAGCCCCACAGAAACATCTCCTATCCTACCCCCTTCTCTCCCTCAGCCTTGCCCCACAGAAACGTCTCCTATCCCCTTCTCTCCCTCAGCCTTGCCCCACAGAAGCTTCCCCTATCCTATCCCCTTCTCTCCCTCAGCCTTGCCCCACAGAAGCTTCCCCTATCCTATATCCTTCTCTCCCTCAGCGCTGCCCCACAGAAGCTTCCCCTATCCTATCCCCTTCTCTCCCTCAGCCTTGCCCCACAGAAGCTTCCCCTATCCTATCCCGTTCTCTCCCTCAGCCTTGACCTATAGAAATGTCTCCTATCCTATATCCTTCTCTCCCTCAGCCTTGACCCATAGAAATGTCTCCTATCCTATCCCCTTCTCTCCCTCAGCCTTGCCCCACAGAAGCTTCCCCTATCCTATATCCTTCTCTCCCTCAGCGCTGCCCCACAGAAGCTTCCCCTATCCTATCCCCTTCTCTCCCTCAGCCTTGCCCCACAGAAGCTTCCCCTATCCTATCCCGTTCTCTCCCTCAGCCTTGACCCATAGAAATGTCTCCTATCCTACCCCCTTCTCTCCCTCAGCCTTGACCCATAGAAATGTCTCCTATCCTATCCCCTTCTCTCCCTCAGCCTTGCCCCACAGAAGCTTCCCCTATCCTATCCCCTTCTCTCCCTCAGCCCCACAGAAACATCTTCTATCCTACCCCCTTCTCTCCCTCAGCCTTGACCCATAGAAATGTCTCCTATCCTATATCCTTCTCTCCCTCAGCCTTGCCCCACAGAAGCTTCCCCTATCCTATCCCCTTCTCTCCCTCAGCCCCACAGAATCATCTCCTATCCTACCCCCTTCTCTCCCTCAGCCTTGACCCATAGAAATGTCTCCTATCCTATCCCCTTCTCTCCCTCAGCCTTGCCCCACAGAAGCTTCCCCCATCCTATCCCCTTCTCTCCCTCAGCCTTGTCCTACAGAAGCTTCCCCTATCCTATCCCCTTCTCTCCCTCAGCCTTGTCCTACAGAAGCTTCCCCTATCCTATCCCCTTCTCTCCCTCAGCCTTGCCCCACAGAAACATCTCCTATCCTACCCCCTTCTCTCCCTCAGCCTTGCCCCACAGAAGCTCCCCTATCCTATATCCTTCTCTCCCTCAGCCTTGCCCCACAGAAGCTTCCCCTATCCTATCCCCTTCTCTCCCTCAGCCTTGCCCCACAGAAGCTTCCCCTATCCTATCCCCTTCTCTCCCTCAGCCTTGACCTATAGAAATGTCTCCTATCCTATATCCTTCTCTCCCTCAGCCTTGCCCCACAGAAGCTTCCCCTATCCTATCCCCTTCTTTCCCTCAGCCCCACAGAAACATCTCCTATCCTACCCCCTTCTCTCCCTCAGCCTTGCCCCACAGAAACGTCTCCTATCCTATCCCCTTCTCTCCCTCAGCCTTGCCCCACAGAAGCTTCCCCTATCCTATCCCCTTCTCTCCCTCAGCCTTGCCCCACAGAAGCTTCCCCTATCCTATCCCCTTCTTTCCCTCAGCCTTGCCCCACAGAAGCTTCCCCTATCCTATCCCCTTCTCTCCCTCAGCCTTGCCCCACAGAAGCTTCCCCTATCCTATCCCCTTCTCTCCCTCAGCCTTGCCCCACAGAAGCTTCCCCTATCCTATCCCCTTCTCTCCCTCAGCCTTGACCTATAGAAATGTCTCCTATCCTATATCCTTCTCTCCCTCAGCCTTGCCCCACAGAAGCTTCCCCTATCCTATCCCCTTCTTTCCCTCAGCCCCACAGAAACATCTCCTATCCTACCCCCTTCTCTCCCTCAGCCTTGCCCCACAGAAACGTCTCCTATCCTATCCCCTTCTCTCCCTCAGCCTTGCCCCACAGAAGCTTCCCCTATCCTATCCCCTTCTCTCCCTCAGCCTTGCCCCACAGAAGCTTCCCCTATCCTATCCCCTTCTCTCCCTCAGCCTTGCCCCACAGAAGCTTCCCCTATCCTATCCCCTTCTTTCCCTCAGCCTTGCCCCACAGAAGCTTCCCCTATCCTATCCCCTTCTCTCCCTCAGCCCCACAGAAACATCTCCTATCCTACCCCCTTCTCTCCCTCAGCCTTGCCCCACAGAAACATCTCCTATCCTATCCCCTTCTCTCCCTCAGCCTTGCCCCACAGAAGCTTCCCCTATCCTATCCCCTTCTCTCCCTCAGCCTTGTCCTACAGAAGCTTCCCCTATCCTATCCCCTTCTCTCCCTCAGCCTTGACCCATAGAAATGTCTCCTATCCTATATCCTTCTCTCCCTCAGGCTTTCTAGCCCCTTCTCTCCCTCAGGCTTCCTATCCCCTTCTCTCCCTCAGGCTTGCCCCACAGAAGCCTGTCCTATGCTATCCCGTTCTCTCTAGAGTTATTTTCATGTTGGGAGGGGGAGTAGAATGTCTAACTAATTAGCATCAGAGCGTGTTATAATAATATAGGAAATACTAATGATCTGATAGTCATTTCGAAAAATCCTTTCTTAGTGAGCACCTAGATGCCAAGAGGAACATACGTGCCAAATTTCAAGTGTGTAGGCTTTACGGTTCTGGAGATTTCGTGATTACAGCATGAGTGGTTTTCACTTTTATATATATAGACTACATCTACTGCTGTACCTTAATCAAGATGTGTAGCCCAGATGTTTTTACAGTGTAGGAGTTGCAGATTACAGGACAATTTTTTTTCTAAAACCAAACTGCTTGTCAGATAGCAGGTTGTTTGTCTCTAGGTGGCGGGTGATGGATTGATTTATAATTGATTCCGTGACTTTACAGGTGATGCAACACAGGGAGATTGCTCTGTAATTTTCGACTAGACTAGGGTCCCCCTTTTTAAAGATTGGTATAATCATGGCTAGTGACCATAGGTGGGCAGGGAGCTGGCTTGAAAAGATACCTCATAGATTGTGCATAGTGGCTCAGCTAGGGGCAGTAGCAAGCTTTTTCAAGAAGTAGGCACATAGTCCATCGGGGCCAGTAGATAGAGATGGCTTTAGGTCAGGGGTCAGCAACCTGCGGCTCCAGAGCGGCATGCAGCTCTTTGGACCCACTGTTGTGGCTCCCTGTCAGGTGATCCCACCACTGGCTGGTCCCGCCCCTCACCCTCCCCTCCCAACCACTCCTTGCCTGGCCTGAGAAGGTAAGGGTGACAGTGGAGGATGGAGAAATGTCCAGGGCACAGAAAGAAACATACAGAGAGAGGGGGAGAGAGAAAGAGAGACATAAGAGAGATACAGAGAGAGGGAGAGTGGGTGGGAGAGGGAGGGAGGGCGGAGAGAGATATGTCAAAAGGATTTTGTGGTTCCTGGTATTTTTTAACAACTGATTTTCTGCCCTAATGACCGGCTGGCTAGGCGTGGCTAGGAGGAGTCATGTGACTGGTGGAAGTGAGTGACATCGAGTTGGCCATGCTCACCAAGGTTTTGTGGCTCCCGGTGTTTTCTGTGGGAAACGGGTCCAAATCAGGGGTGAAATGCTCCCGGTTCGGACTGGATCGCCTGATCCGGTAGCGATAGCGGCGGATGGTTCGGAGAACTGGTAGCAAAAATCCCTGCCCCCTCCCCCCATGCCCAGCTGAGCTGCGCGATCATCAGAGGCTTCTTTTTTTATTTTTAAAAGCATTTTTTCTACAACCTCTTGGGCGAAAAAATGCTTTTAAAAGTAAAAAAAAAAAAAAAAGCCTCTGACAATAGTCAGAGGTTTTTAAAAGCATTTTTTTTACCACCTCTTCAGCCGAAGAGATTGTAGAAAAAATGCTTTTAAAAGTTAAAAGAAAAAAAAAAGCCTCTGACAATAGTCAGAGGCTTTTAAAAGCATTTTTTTTACCACCTCTTCAGCCGAAGAGGTTGTAGAAAAAATGGTTTTAAAAGTTAAAAGAAAAAAGTTGGCCAAGCCCACCCAGTCACATTCCCCACCACCACCAAGCTACGCCCATAGAACCAGTAGTAACAAATTTAACAAATTTCACCACTGGTCCAAATGGCTCTCTGAGTATTTAAGGTTGCAGACGCCTACTTTAGGTTTTGTAGTGCCATTTCAACATTATCTACTGTAAAATCAATGTAAAGCAAATTGCTACAATTGGTTATGGTGCGACCTAGAAGTGAGGGACAGTGGCCATTGCTGTCAACAAAGACTGAACTGGAGAACCTATTGAAAAGGTTGGCCTCATCTTTACAGTCGTCCCCTTTAGACCCTTTTAACGGTGGGATCGTTTTCGAGTCTTTAAGTTTTGTGTTAACAAAATTATAGAAGGCTCTGGTGGACTTCGAGTTTTAACAGCACTTCCTTCTGTCTGCAATAGTGGTTGGAACATTCACCCTTTATCTGGCAGCATAAGGCTTCGTAGTGGCTTTTAAAGTTAGGTACAGGGCCAGTTTTGTTTTCTCACCGAAGAGATTTTTTTTCTTCGATTGAAACTTACTTATTGCTACTGGTAATTTGCTTCTTTTAGCTTCAGAGGTCATTTTTGGTACGTATAGATTAATGATTCTATTGGTACAGAGTAAAAAAATGTCATAATAGTCACCTGCAGTTTTACAACCTGTGAACAGAAGGTGCCAATCAAGGGATGTGAGGTCGGCAGCTATGAGATTATAGTTGGCTTTTTTAAAGTTATAATTTGAAGTGCCGTCATTATGACCCTGTTTGCAAGGACACAAATTGAGACAAAAATCTATCATGCTGCGATCGCTGTTGGAAAATGGTTCTTTAACTTATAAACCATAAATTGAATTTAAGTATTACAGAAGATGAGATCTAAGCAATTGTTGAGCCTAGGGATGTCTGTTACCAACTGGTCCAGCCCCAGAATCATAACAGCATTGTAAATGGTTACATGTACAGGTTCAGTTATACATTCGTTTAGGGTCCAATTAATAAGAGGCAAATTAAGACCACCAAGAAAGAAAAGGGGGTGCAGGCAGGAATCTGCCCACGTTAGTAGTACAATTAACTTATTCCTATCAGTGAGATCGTAATCGGAGGCTCTATAACAAAGCAAAAAAACAAATTGTAGTATTTAGAGACAGCTCAGTCGTATTCTCCGTGTTCCTGTTCTAACAACTCTCAGTTTGTCATCTATAGGTAGTCCTCTTCTTACGACCACAATTGAGCCCAAAATCTCTGTTGTTAAGTGCAATATTTGTTAAGTGAGTTTTCCACAATTTACGACCTTTCTTGCCACAGTGGTTCACTGCAGATGTTAAATTAGTAACACGGTTGTTAAGTGAATCTGGCTTCTCCCTTAACTTTGCTTGTGAAAAGGTTGTAAAAGGGGATCAGGTGACCCTGGAGCACTGCAACCGTCAGAAATGTGAGTCAGTAGTCAAGGAACTGAATTTTGATCATGTGACCATGGGGATGCTGAGAAATGGTCATAAGTCACTTTTTTCAGTGCCACTGTAACTCCAAACGGTCATTAAATGAGCTGTTTTTTGAGTCGACTATCTGTATTGACAAATTGATGGGGAAAAGCAATTCAAGGAAAGGAGACAAAAAGTATAAGACATCAGGATATTACACTGTATCCATTTATTGTGGTCTACTCTTTCTTTTCCATCAAATGCTTCTTGTGCTGAGACATTGTTTTTGGGCACTGTCTATGTTTCCATTGTTTGTTTATTTATTTATTTCGAATTTATATACCGCACCTTCTCCCAAGGGACTCAGGGCGGTGTACAGCCAGCTAAAAACATACAATACAAACATTAAAAACAATTAAAAGGATATATATTAATTTGGCCCCAATTTAAAATGACAAACCAGTTAAAAATGTTTAAAAATATGTTATGTTAAGCCAGCCCGGCTTGCTGGAAAAAGAAAGTTTTAAGGGCACGGCGGAAGGCACTGAGGTCTTCAATTCTCCTTATCTCTAGGGGCAGCTGATTCCAGAGGGTAGGTGCCCCCACAGAGAAGGCTCTCCCCCTGGGGGTCACCAGCCTACATTGTTTGGCTGATGGCACCCCGAGAGGGCCCTCTCTGTGGGAGCGCACAGGTCGGTGGGAGGTCATCGGTAGCAGCAGGCGGTCTCGAAGATAACTAGGTCCTATGCCATGCAGCGCTTTAAAGGTGGTGACCAACACCTTGAAGCGCAACCGGAAGACCACTGGGAGCCAGTGCAGCTCACACAGGAGCGGTGTTATGTGGGAGCGCCAGGCAGCTCCCGTAATTACCCACGCGGCTGCATTCTGGACCAGTTGAAGCCTCCGGGTGCTCCTCAAGGGGAGCCCCATGTAGAGAGCGTTGCAGTAGTCCAGGCGCGAGGTGATGAGGGCATGAATGACTGTGCACAGGGAATCCCAATCAAGAAAGGGCCGCAACTGGCAGATCAGGCAAACCTGACAAAAGGTCCCCCTGGCTACAGCCGTCAGATGTTCCTCTAAAGACAGCTGCGTATCCAGGAGGACACCCAGATTGCGTGCCCTCTCCAGGGGGCCAAAGACTCGCCCCCGATAGTCAGTGATGGAGTCAACTGACTATATCGGGATGCCGGGAACCACAGCAACTCAGTCTTGGAAGGGTTGAGCTTGAGCCTGTTCCTCCCCATCCAGATCCGCACAGCCTCCAGGCACTGGGACATCACTTCAAGGGCATCATTGGAGTGGCCTGGGGTGGAAATGTACAGCTGGATGTCGTCAGCGTACTGATGGTACTTCACCCCAAAGCCACGGATGATCTCACCCAGCGGCTTCAAATAAATGTTGAACAGAAGGGGCGAGAGTGTCACTGCGTTTTTATATTTACCAGCTCTATTATTTTTGAACTCTAAGACTCACCGTAGATTGCCAAGTCCTTATCTCTGATGCTACCGCGCATGTCCATCCACCCACATTCCTTCACACACTCTTCTTCCTTTGTTCTCCTGCCAGAGAAGTCCGGCAGGAGACCTCGTTGCCAAGATGTAATTATATTAGATAGTGAGATGTTTTATTTTTCTTTATAACAAATAAATGAGTTTTCTTAGAAGATATGTCTTCGGGTTTGTTTTCTTAAAGTATTGCTCGCAAGGAAAGGTCTCGAACCATCCCCTCAATTAAGGTGCGATTATCCCAGGATGGGATTAATCATCACCCTGACACCTGGTAGCAGAGGATGGTTTGAGACGGAGCAGATGGACGGTTAAACTTATGGCTTTTTCCTTGCTTGTTACTTTGATAAAACCTCTAGGCTAATTAGCTAGATGATTATTTTTTGCGACTGAGGAACGCTAATTAATCTGTCTGCTAAGATGCCGAAAAATAAGAAAAAAGGAAAAATGAAACTAAAACTACTCTTCGTAAATGATTTGATTGATCTTTCCAACGAAGAGGAGGCAGGAAAAAGGTTTTCAGACTTCCAGCCCCTTGCTTCAGCCACACGCCTGGAACAAGAAGCAGTGGGAGAAGAAACGGACGGAGATAACAGAAAAATTGCTTTTGAAGATAACGAGCTACAACTAAGGTCAGTAGCGTTTTCTTCTGAATTTGCAAGCTCTAAAATAGTCCTCCCAGAACCTTCTGAATTTGTAACGCTTGGTGCAAGGCCAAAGTTTTCACAAACTGCCGAGCATATCTCCTCCCACGCAGAGAGAGAAATAATTCATCATTCTCCTCGCACCCTTGAGCTCACCCTGGATGAGCTGGCTATAAAAGCCTATCATGACTGTATAAAATTTTATGAACATGAGCTATCCCAGGCAAAAATGGATTTATTTATGCTTGAGCAAGGAGAGAGCAAGCCTCGTGACTTAAAATTCTCTAAAAGCGCCATTTTGGCTTCTCCTTCAGAGCCAAAGACACTCCCCCTGGTGGATTTTGTGTCAGGCCAATCAGAACAGAGAGCAGTGCACACGTCACACAAAGTCCTCCCTTCTGAGATTACATATGCCACGAAGGCACAGAAATTATCTGAGCTGCCCGAAACTAAAGGTGCAGCACCATCTTTGGCGAAAGTAATTTACTAGAGAAAGCTGAAAGGCAACGCAGTCTACATGGACATTTTAAAGTATTGCAGCAGACTTTAGCAAACATGTCCTTAACTCATTCAGATATTCAGGCTGCAATGCCACAAGTGTCTCCACAGGCCCAAACTTCAGCACCCCCTGGTGGTGCTGGTGTCCTTTTAGATGGAATACAACAAAGCTTAATGCAGCAAAGGCAAATGACTGCGTCTCCAGCAGGTCATGCTAATATTGCAGCTCAAATGCAACAGCCCCAAGCTCAAGCACAAATGGCAGCTGGAGTACAGCAGATTCCAGTGCAGCAGCCGCAGCCAGCATTTTTACCGGCACAGCCAGCGTACCAAATGCATGTTCCTCACCAGGCATTTTCTGTTGCTCCACTAGCTGGTGAGTCCAAATTAAAGATGTCAGGACAGAATTATAAGGCCTGGGTCAGTGAGATTGGATTGTTACTTCGCAGAGAAGGCACTCACTGTATGATTTTTAATCCTCCTGCTCAGCCATGGACTCCTGCAATAAGAGACTTAGAGACTAGAGCTTGCACAACATTATTGATGTCCATGGATACTGAACTGCAGGTCACCTTTCCGCCTAATGCTACAGCCCAACAAATTTGGGCCCAATTGGAAAATTGCTACAGGCCGGTTTCAATTGAATCTTCATGTTTACTCATGTCTGAGTTCCATGGTTCGAGATTGAAACCTGGTGAACGAATTGGAGGACATTTAACCAAACTGAAAGGAATCAGAACAGAATTGAGAAAGAGGCTATAATATTGATGATATTCAAATGATCAGCATTATTATTAACTCATTGAATTATGAATGGAAAGATGCCATTACAAAAATTAACCAAGTGCCTATTGCTCAACGCACAGTGGACCATGTGTGCAAACTTTTAATTGAAGAAGAAGCACTCATGTTAGCCACGCCACATTTGAGAGGACCACCTGCATCAAGAGCTCCAGCGAGGCGTCCCTTCCGAGGAAGAGCCTTCGTTCCAAGGATGCCAAGATGCTACATCTGTGATCGTGTGGGACATGCCACCCGGGATTGTCCCCAACGAGTTCCAGCTCCCGTCTCGTACCAGCCCAGAGGAACAGATTCCAGAGGAGGCAGAGGCAGAGGCGGAAGACAAGGTCGTCGTGGTCCCCGGTGTGCTGTTACAGATAGTGAGTTGTGGTGAGTTAGTTACCTTAAGAATTAAGAGCTGTCTCCTTAAGAGATTGCATTGTGGGAGATGTAGTGAGAGATTGCATTATGGGAAATGTAGTCCATGACATGTGACCTTATCTATGTGTCTGATTGGCCACTGAGGTGCTCTGCCGGGATTTTAGGACAAAGACCTGGCCATATGTTGAATTACCTCAGAAGAGAGAACATGCTTTCTGAACAGGGAGTCAGAACTACCATCCTTTTATGCTAGGAAATGGGACAGATTATGAAATATGGATGCACCTCACCTGGACTCACTATGATTGTAAGTCTTATGTGTTCAAGGATTCCCAAATAAATATAATCTGCATGAAAACCTGTTTGCTAGAGTTTATCTGCCTGTTCCCAGTGGAGCCAGATGCCTGGGGAAACAGAACAGTAAAAGGATGTAGATGCCTGACCCCCTCCCTTTCTTTCGGAGCATTGATGGACATTCTGTTTGAGTGAAAATGCATCTCTTCTCTGCACACAACTTATAAAAGGACTTTGTTTGCATCTAATTGAGACCTTTGCTTAGCCACGAAAGTGACAAAACTTGCTTTCCTTCTCTTTGAGTGAAGTATTCTGCTCAGCGGTAAAAGACAGAAAGAGAAAGACAATTCTTGTGCTAGCTAAGAAGATTGCCCTGCCATAAAGAGGCCCAGGGGTTGCATGTTTGAATCATCTTTGGCAGTAAAAGGACAGAAAGAGAAAGACAATTCTTGGGCTAGCTAAGAAGATTGCCCTGCCATAAAGGGGCCTAGGGCTGCATGTTTCAATCACCTTTGCAAAGTTTGTGTGTATGTTGTTTTAGAAGTTTACTTCGTCAGTAAAACGAAAAGCCTTATTTTAACACAAAGTAATCCGAGCCACCTTAGCTCTTTGGAGATTGAATTTTATTTCAATTGAATCTTTGGACCGAGACCTTCTTTAATAATAACCGCCACCCCCCCCTCCCCTCCCCTGGGCCCTCGGCTGATGGAACGCTCTGAAGCCTGGTGGGCACATCTCAACCAGGGGGACCCCTCCCTCCGGGCCCTTGTTGAAGCTGAACCATAAAAAAGCCATACCATTTCTATTTTAAAATCCTCTTTTCTCAGCAATACCCACTTTTTCATCCAAAGCAAACAGGCTGCAAAGTACAATTTTTAATTAGGAAATCCTAATTGTCCTCTTTCTCTTTGGTCTTGAACAGTTTTAAATTAAATTCTTGGTTTTTCTCCTGCCATAGAAACTTAGATATATCTTCCTGTCATTGTTTATGTGATGCACCCATTCTCCGGATAAGTATTGTTTAAAATAGAAACATCAATCTAGTAATATAGTCGCTTTTAATTATAGAACTTCTATAATCAATGACAATTGTATTTTTTTCCCATTTTACTAGATCCTTTTCAATTTGATTCCATCCCTTTTCAGAATTATTTTGACATTGAATTTGTATTTTTTGTAACAATATCCAAATGTCTTACTTTTGTATCATTTCTCCTAAATCACTTTTCCTCATCAATTCTATTTTGTCTTCCATTTTCCTATTTTGGAAACTGAATGTGATTTTTCTGATGTCTTGCTTTTGAGCAAAACATTACCACACTCTATGCATCTCTATGGCTTCACCCGAGTATGGATTTTTTGATGCTTTCCAAGGTGTTGTTTTTGGGAAAAACCTTTCCCACACTCCACACACAGGTATGGCTTCTCCCCTGTGTGGATTCTCTGATGAACCCGAAGCAGTGTTGCTGTGAGAAAACTTTTTCCACATTCCCCACATTTATAGGGCCTCTCTCCTGTGTGCCCCTTCTGATGTCTCCGAAGTTCAGCAGACTCCACAAATGTTTTCTCACATTCTGGGCACTGATAGGGTCTTTCTCCAGTGTGAAGTTTCTGATGTCGAATTAGGTGTTGCTTATAGCCAAAACATCTCCCACATTCTGGGCACTGATAGGGACTTTCTCCGGTGTGAAGACTCTGATGTTGAATTAGGTGTGCCTTTCTGCCAAAACATCTCCCACATTCTGGGCACTTTTCATTTTTCTGCACACGCTTGAAAGGCTTCTCTCCTTTGTGAATCCTCTCATGTTTTCTAAGAGAATATTTGCAACGGAAAGTTTTCTCACACTCTGGACATTTATATTGCTTCTCTAAGTGGATTCTCTGATGTATCGCAAGTGTACCTTTCCGGCTGAAAGATTTCTCACACACTGAGCATTTGTGGAGTTTCTCACCCGTATGAGTTTGCCAGTGCATTCTAAGGGATGATGAATGAGTAAATGCTTTCCCACATTCTAAACATTTGAAGTTTTTTTCCCCTCTGTGAACATTCTCATGCCTTCTGAGGTTTTCTTTTGCACGGAAAAATGTTCCACACTCGATGCACATATAGGGCTTCACCCCTGTATGGATACTCTGATGTCGAAAAAGACCTTCCTTAAAAAAAAAACATTTATCACAATCCTTACATTTATATAGTTTTTCTCCCGTGTGCGTCCTTTGGTGGCTCCGAAGTTTAGAAGAACTGACAAATCGTTTCTCACATTCTGGGCATTGATAGGGTCTGTCCCCAGTGTGAAGTCTCTGATGTTGAATTAGGGTTGACTTTCTGCCAAAACATCTCCCACATTCTGGACACTCATGGGGTCTTTCCCCAGTGTGAATTCTCTGATGTTTCAGCAGGCATGATTTGCTGGAAAAACACTTCCCACATTCTAGACACGTTTTGCTTTGCTTCTTTGTGTGTGTTTTATTGTGTTTGCAAAGAGTTGAGCTCCGAGTGAAAAATTTCCCACACTCTAAGCATTTATAAGGACTCTGCCTTGTGTGACTTTTCTCATGTTTTCTAAATAATTGTTTATAACGGAAAGATTTCCCACACTCCAGACATTGATAAGGTTTCCCTCTGGTGTGGATTTGCTGATGTTTAAGTAGCTGTGAGTTTTGGGGAAAGCACAGCCCACATTGCACACACTTGCAGGGCTTCTCTTCAGTCGGGCTGTTCTGAGGCCTAGAAAGACGCCATCTCTCAGGAAATCTTCCCCAGCGCTTCCAGGATTCCTGAGATCTCTTTCCCTGGTGGATTCGCTGATGGGCTCCAAGGTCTGAGCCTTTAGCAAAACGCTCCCCACACTCTCCGCATTTGTAAGGCTTCAGTCCAGGGTGGCTCCGGAGATGTTTGGCAAAGCTCCACAGTCCAGGAAAGGAGTTCCCACAAAGGAAACACAGGTGGGATCCATTCCCCTTATGCAGCGTCCGGTGGATCAAAAGGAGGGACCGGTGAGCAAAGGATTTCCCACACTCGGAGCATCTGGAGAGTTTCTCCTGATTCCTCTGAGGAGACCTTTGGACAAAGTGTTCCCCCCTCTGCGTAGTTTCCAGGGGCTGCTCACTTCCAGGGCTTTCCATCATGGGAAACTCGAACAAGCAGAACTTTGGCCAAAAGGTTGGAAGATGGGCAGGAGGATGGGCTCCAGCATGAATCCAAAAACTGAGAAGATGAAACCTCTGGTCCCGGTGAGTGACCCAGATTGGGTCCTGCAAGCAGAACTTTGTCCAAAGGGTTTCTTGGTGGCACCTGCAGGATGAAGATAAAAGAAGAAAAGGAGAGAGGAAGATTTAGTTTCTTTGGCTCTCCAAATAGCTGAAATAATAGCTGGAAGAATATATTCCCTCCCCCAGAATCAAAGCAATGCTGGGATCCCCCCTGTGGAGCTGGCCTTCCCTTCCCTTCCCTTTTCTTAGCATGATGAGAGGGATGGCTGACAGACTCCCTGCAGGCATTTGTCTGCCTGAACTGGGGATGATCCCTGCCTTTTCCTTTTTGCCCTGTGTTCGGGACGGTGATGCTACATGAAGTGAGACGAACTGCAAAGAGCCCCCATAGGATTTATATGTGCCAGGTAGATCTACTTGTGTACAGAGTACAACCCATGTAGGTATTCATGGACACTGTTCTTTGGGCCAGCACAAATTGAATATGTCTCCCTCCAAGATTGGCTTCCTATTGTTGCTTTATAGTTTAGGGAGGATGCAAATACATTGATTGGGGCCAGCAATGCAGTTTGAACACAATAGGGAACAAACAGGTTCCATTTCAAAAAATTGACCCTATATATGAACCTAAAGAGGAAGACCGATGGAAGAGCAGCCTTCAATAGTTTCTAAAAAAGAGGCCAAACAGAGCAGATAGTCAATCTAGGCAGGTATGTTATTTCCCTGAAGCAAAAATCAAAGATGCAGCAGAAATTCTTCTCCTGCACATGGAGACCAAAGACACAACAATGAATCTGAAAAGAGCGGATGTGGTTCCCATTTTCAAGAAAGGAAGGAAAAAAAGAGACCATGGAAACTACAAACCAATCAGCCCAAACTCAATATCTGGGAAGATCCTGGAAAAGATAATAAAAACACAGATCTGCTAACATCTAGAAGCAAAGTTATAATTAAAAGCCATTATGGGTTTGTTAAAAAGAGATCATGCCAAAGCAATCTTATTTCGTTCTTTGACAAAAATGGTTAGTCTAAGGTAGAGAAAAGAAGGATTGGGGGTGACATGATTGCTATTCCAGTATTTGAGAGGCTGTCAAAAAAGAAGAGGAGGTCAACCTATTCTCCAAAGCACCTGACAAGAAACAATCAATGGAAACAAATCAAGGAGAGAAGCAACCTGGAACTAAGGAGAAACTTCCTAAGAGTGAGGACAATTAATCAGTGTAACAACTGGCCTTCCGAAGTTGTGGCTGCTCCAACACTGGAGGCTTTAAAGAAAAGAATGCACAGCAACCCGTCTGAAATGGTATAGGACAGTTGTCGACAACCCCTGGCTCTGGCTCTTTTGTCCCTCCGCTGTGGCTCCCTGTTGAGGGTTCCCACCGCTGGCCGGCCCCACCCCTTACCTTCCCCTCCCAGTCCCCCCACAGGAGTCTTTGAGGGTGAACGCTGAGAGGCACAAATGGGCCAGGGTACCCCTCCTTGCTAAGGAGCCCCGCTGAGCCCGCTTGCAAACTCCGCTGAGGGCGGCTCCAAATGTTCGGTTCTTGCGTTCCTCCCAGCCATCGCTGCCTGCTCTGCTCTCACCAGCTGGAGGTGGGGCTCTGTGTTGGTGCCTTCCAGATGGAGAGCCACGTTTGTTTGCTTGCTGGCCGCCTCCAAGGAGGGAGCTGCCCTCAGGCCACCAGGGCCCCCACCATGCAGGGAGAGAGGGAAAGGAAAGGGGATTATTTCCCCAGCAGGATCCATGTTAGAGTTGCCTTATTTTGCATGGATCTTCAATGCTTGGCTTTACCTGCCACAGCCCAAGTGGTTGGATTCACACAATATGTGAAGCTGGGCAGGAGAGCATGGAGAGAAGGATGGCTAGACAGACAAAAGACAGATGAGACAGTGAGACACAGAGAGAGACAGGCAGAGATACCCATTCCCTACAGAAAACACCAAGAGCCACAAAAGCTGGGTATGCATGGCTGGGGTGATGGGCTGTTTTCTACAATAAAGCAAGGTCATGCGCACACTTGAAAGTAAATCAGGAAGCCAGTAATTGGGCAGTTTGTCTGGCAATATGCAGTTGTAAAGCTGGTAACAATTCTGGGTGGTTAGAAGGCTGAGAAAAGTAACAAGGAGTTAGGCAACTTGCAGACCTCAGCTCAAAGACAGGAGTAGAGATGGCCCTGCAGCCAATAAAAATGTGCCTTAGGTAACTCCCGAGGCTTCCATTAGCCAAGGCTTCGGAACTGGTCCCTTCCTGCCCTATTCTGAGGGACAAAACCCACCAACCAGGGGCTGCCACATCACAGCCTCCTTCAGAGCAAAACTAGGCAAATAATGGATTTTTTTCCTACTCAGCTTTGTAGAAAGAAAAGTAAACAATTGAAATACTAAGATAAAAGCAAAGAACATCAATTCTTCTCCATTTAGATGACAGGGAAAGAAAGTGGATCTTTTCTCCGTTGGGAGGAAATGAGCTCAATTCAAGCCATTTAACCCTTTTCCCCCCAATAAAGAAAACCCTCCACCCCCGATTGAAGGGAGGAGGCGGCTGTTTCCTGCACTGACCCCATAATCCCCCCTGAGACCCTGGAAAGAGAAGCCCCGCCCTTTGCCCTCCGTGGGGCGGGGCTTCCTCTCCCCCCGCCCCCTTTGCCCAGAGGCTCCCCGTCCAGCCCCGCCTCCACCCGGGACCCTCCTGGCACCCCTGGCTCAGCGGGCACTCAGCGGGGCGACCTTCCTCCGGGCAGCCCCAGGGAGAGCGGGAGCCCCACCTGCCCGGAGCGGGGCCGAGGAGCAGCCTTGCCGGACAGCCAAGAATTCGCCCAGCCGCAAGTGGGGAAACCACAGAGAGGGAGGAGATCTACAGGAGATTCCTAGAGGGGCCCCACAGAGGCTTCTCCCCGCCTTTTCCGGCTCCGTTTCCTCTCCGGGAGGTGAGAGGACGCTCTAGCCCATCCTTCCTCTCTTCCGCTGGGAGCTGCTACAGTTTCGGGGTCTGGCAAGCGCCGCTTCCCTCTCGGAGGGAGCAGGAGGAGCCGCTTCTTTCCCAGCCGGCCGGAGTCCAGAGAGGCTTCTTCCAGGATTGTTTGGGGAGGGGGGGGACTTGGACGCGGGAGAGGCTACAATTTCCCCCCTTTTGTGCCCTTCGGGGCGTCAGGAAACACCGTCCCATAAGCTTTGCTTTCATGGTGGTTTGCTGACTGTGGGTAACTGGTCGGTTTGTATAACTTTCACGCCCCGAATGAGCAAACCTTCAGAAGAAGAGTTGGGAGGGAGCTCTGAGGTCATCTAGCCCAACCCCCTGCCTTAGCAAGTGATCCTACTACCCCATCCCAGACAAGGGACTTCTTCTGAAAACCCTCCACTGATGGAGCAGCCACAACTTTTGGAGGGAAGCCGTTGCCCTGGTTAATGGTTCTCTCAGGAAATTCTCCTTAGTTCTGGGCTGGATAATCCCCTAGTTTATTTTCCAGCCATTGCTTCTTGTTCTGCCTTCGGGTGCTTTGGAACATAGGTTGTCCCCCTCTTCTTTGTGACAGCTTCTCCAATATTGGAGGGCTGCCATCCTGTCACTTCCAGTCCTTCTCTTCGTTCAACAAGACATAACCAGTTCCTGCAACCTTTCCTCTTATTCACTTATTCCTCTTATCCACTCCCCTACTTACCTTTCCTGTTCTTCCCTGCATCTTTACGAGTCTCAAAATCTTATTTGTATTGTGATACAAAATGTACAAAACCCCAGGGATGAACACAATTTAGCCCAATCTGGAATGTTTAAAACGAGTTCATGAATAAATGGTTTGAAAACGCTTGGAGGGTTGCAAAGAAACCCCAGGGATAGGACCTAAATTTAATGAGACTTTGCCTTGCCTGTTTTGGAAAGAAAAATTGGGGTCAAAATGGATATCAGCTCTTCAAGAGAGGATGAATCAAGAAACAAAACCCAGAAGAGTTCTAGAATTCTTATTTTATTTTTATAGGCTATAGTGACAGGATCTTAAGATCAGAATGATGGTATCCATGATATTCGCTGTGACATCTTTTTTTTTTTTTTTAGTAATACTTTATTGATTTTTAAAAAAGGTTTTTTAAAAAGAAAACATCAAATCTCAGTTAACATCTGAGGTGTCGTGCAATTACATATTTACATTATGTACATATCGAGTATCTTCAAATCTATCATTGTTAGAAATAGACATATCCTTACAGTCTTGTTCTATTATTCCACCATTTGTACCACCTTTTCCATACTGCCTTAAATTTTGAATTCTCATCGTCTTTAAGAACACTAGTTAATTTTGCCATTTCTGCGCATTCTAGGATTTTATTTATTATTGTCATCTCTGAAGGGGTTTGTTTATCCTTCCAGTATTTTGCGAAGGTTAATCTGGCCGCTGTTATAACATGTATAATTAATTGTATCTTGTCCTTAGAGAGTCCGTCTCCCATCATTCCTAATAAAAAGATTTCGAGGGATAGTTTTATATCTTCTTCCACTATTTCTCGAAGCCAAATTCGTATTTTTGTCCAAAACTTTTTTGTTTCCGGGCAGGACCACCACATATGAAAGAAGGTGCCGACCTCCTTTCCACACTTCCAACAAATTGCTGAGGCACTGGGAAATATTTTTGCTAGTCTAGCTGGGGCTAGGTACCATCTGTGAAATATTTTATAGTGGTTCTCCCTGTAAATTGCTGATTTAGTAAGATTATAATTTCTATTCCAAGCCTCCTTCCAGTCATTGAAATTTAGTTTAGTTTAGTTTATTTGATTTGTATACCGCCCTGCTCCCGAAGGACTCAGGGCGGTGAACAGCCAAACAATAAAATACATAGATACAAAAAATTTAAAAACCAGATAAAATCAAATCATTTTGGCCCAGACAGATTAAACACCCCAATAATTTAAAAACAGATTAAAATTTACATATTTAAAAAAGGGAAGAGATTAGGCCAAGCCCGCCTGATGGAATAAAAAGGTCTTCACAGCGCGGCGGAAGGTGCGCAGATCCGGGATCCTCCGTATCTCTGAGGGGAGCTCATTCCAGATGGTAGGTGCCCCCACAGAGAAGGCTCTCCCCCTAGGGGTCGCCAGCCGACACTGTTTGGCTGACGGCACCCGGAGGAGTCCCTCTCTATGAGAGCGTACTGGCCGGTGGGAGGCTATTGGTGGTAGTAGGTGGTCCTGTAGATAACCAGGTCCTAAGCCATGGAGCGCTTTAAAGGTGGTAACCAAAACCTTGAAGCGCACCCGGAAGATTTAGTCTGTAGCCAATATTTTTTTCCCAAATGCTTAGTTGGTTCCTAGCTATTCCTTCTGCTCTGTCCTCGCCTAATAAGAGGTTGTAAAATCTCGCTAGCATTTTCTTTTCAATCCCCAGCATAATTTTATCTAAATTGTTGTACTTCGTCTCTATACCAAATTGATCCCTATCTTTTTGATATCTAGAGCTTATCTGCAAGTAGCTCCACCAGTCTAAATTAAAACCTTGATTACTTAGGGTTTCTCGTGATCTAAGAATACCATTTTCATCTAATATATCTTTGTACGTGCCAAATTTCAAGATATCCCTTTTATTAGTGGTAATCCATAATTGAGAGCCAAATCGGTACTTTCGTATAAAATCTTTGTCTAATTTCTTCCCATGTTTGGATCAGGGTCTCCCTTAATTTGTGTCTATAGAAATATGAGTTCTTTTTATTCTTTGGGCCCCATAAATAAGCATGCCAGCCTGCCTGTAGATCGTGGCCTTCTAACGTCAGGATTCTCTTATTTTGTAATGTAACCCATTCTTTGATCCACACTAATTTGGCCGCTTTCTGATAAACTTGCCAATCGGGTAATCCGAAGCCACCCATGTTTCTCTTCCCTTGCAGTGTTTTATATGCAATCCTTGCCTTCTTCCCTTCCCACAAAAAGTCTCGCACCTTCCTTTCCAAATCTAGGAAATATTTTTTATCAATGTTCACTGGAATAGTTTGAAATAGAAATATAATCTTGGGGAGAATATTCATTTTAATTGCTGAAATCTTACCTGTAAAGGACAGTTTTAACTTCTTCCATCTGTCTATGTCCTGCTTTATTTTTTGTAGTAATGGACTGTAATTGTCCTCTTTTAAGGAGGAATACCTTGCAGTAATCCAAATTCCCAAATATTTGATTTTCTTTGCTATCTGAAGTTCTAGGGACTTTTCTAGCTCTTTCTTATTTATCTCTGTCATATTTCTTGCTAAAATTTTAGTTTTAGTTTTGTTAAGCTTAAAGCCAGCGACTTCTCCATACTGTTGTACTTCCTGGAGTAATTTGGGACCAGATTTCAAGGGATCTTCCATTATTAAGGCCACGTCATCCGCGAAGGCTTGTATTTTAAAGATTTCTTTCTTAGTTTGTAATCCTTTGATTTCTTTGTTATCTCTAATCTTTCTGAGTAGGATTTCCAGCGCCATTATAAAGAGTAGAGGGGACAGGGGGCATCCCTGTCTAACTCCCTTTTGTATCCAAAATGTCCGTGTCTTGTCCCCATTTATTAATATGCTTGCTCTCTGTTTATAATAAATATTTTCGATCATCTTTCTAAAATTTGTCCCGAATCCCATCAAGTCAATTTGGTTGATCATAAATTTCCAATTTAAATTGTCGAACGCCTTTTGGGCGTCCAAGAACACTAACGCCAGCTGTTTTTCCGGGTGCTGTTCATAATATTCTATGACATTTATTACCGTCCTCACGTTATCCCTCATTTGCCTCCCTGGGAGGAATCCTTTCTGATCACTATGAATCCAGCCATTTAGAATTTTTTTTAGTCTCTCCGCAATTATACTTGTGAATAATTTGTAATCTGAATTTAACAAAGAAATCGGCCTATAATTTGCTATCTGTTTTGGATCAGCACCTTCTTTCAATATGAGGGTAATATAGGTTTCTTTCCAGGAATCTGGGATTCTTGTACCAACTAATACCTCATTAAATATGTCTAACAGTTCTAATTGTAATTCTTCCTCGAATTTTGCATAAATTTCCCCCGGGAGACCATCTGGGCCTGGTGTTTTGTTTTTCTTGATTTTGGCAAGAGCCAATTTGAGTTCTTCCACTGTGATTTTGTTATTTAACATTCCTCTCTCTTCTTCCGTTATCTGTGGCAAGTTAGCTTCCATCAGGTATTGTACAGTTTTATCTGGATCAATCGCTTCCTCTTTATATAAAGCTTCGTAAAATTCTCTCGCTCTTTCTAACTTGTCCACTTCTTTTGTCAAGGTGTCTCCGTTGGAATCTTCTAATATAAGAATTTGATTTTTTTTCCCGTTCTTTTTTTAATCTGTATGCCAGCCATCTTCCCGACTTGTTGGCGTTCTCGAAGTGGTAGTGTTTTGTTCTCTTGATTTTTTGCGCCAACTCTTCCTGATCCAGAATGTTAAGATTATGCCTTGCCATCATCCATTTTTGTTTGGCCATCTCGTCTCCCGGGTTTTGTTGTAGTTTGCTATCCTCTTCTTCTAGTTTCTTATTATAACTCTCTTTAACTTTCCTTTCTTCCTTATTCTTGAATGCCGTGTAAGATATCACTACTCCTCTCAAATACGCTTTCATGGTATCCCATACAATTTCCTTCGCTGTACCTTGCTTGCCATTCTCGATGAAGAAACGCTTAATTTCTTCATTTAATTTTATTATAAACTCTTTTTCATTCAAGAGGTTGAAGAATTCTTATTTTATTTTTATAGGCTATAGTGACAGAATCTTAAGATCAGAATGATGGTATCCATGATATTCGCTGTGACATTCTATGGAAGAGAAAGTTGGACAAAATGAGGAGGACAGGAAGAGCGTGGCAGTTTTTGAACATTAATTTTGAAGAACTCTACAAAAATTATGATGGATAGCCAAGTAAATGTCCATCATTTGCACATAGTTTAGTTTCAATTTCTCTCTGACAGTCTGTTGTTCAATTCCAAATGTCATTTTGTCTATTTTAAATCTCTCTCTTAACTGTGCCTGTGAAAAATATGATATAGTCAATCCCTCTGCAGTTCTCTCAACTTCACCTTTATTCTGTGTTCTATGTCCAGACTTACAAAGACATTTTGTATCCCTTCAATAAGGCACTTCAAATACGGTTTTTGAAAGTCTACATTACCTTTTATTGTATCATTAAAAAACAAGCCATCCAAGCCTCAAGTCAGCTCTTTTCTTCTGAATGGGAGACCACCAAAACTTTGGGGAGGGGAGAGAGATGTGGGGGGTTGGGGGGGAGATGGGCCTCTCCTATCATTTAGGTGCAATGAAAAGAGAAGGCAATTTCCATGAGACCCTTTACCAGAGGAGCCTAAAGAGGCTTTCCTGAATTTCCAGTTGAACCAGAGGCTTTTCTTCTAGATTTGATAGATGACTAGAGTGAAGAAACTGGAACTTTGTTTTTCTATATGACAACAGCTGCAAAGCTCTCTTCACACAGAGATGGAAGGACTCACATACACCCAGAATGTAAGAATGGATTGGGAAGTTGACTGCTTTGGGTAAAGAAAACTAGATTTTTCTCCAGTGTGCTGAGAAGAGAATTCAGGAATGGGTTAACTCTGTCTTGTAGCTCATTAGACTGAGTCTGTCAAAGTTGTATGGACACGCCTCCCTTTTCCTGCAGTCCCCAGTTTTGACTCAATGTTTCACTTTCATAGACCTATCAGAATTAATTTCCACCTTTTAAAACTTATTCGAGATGAAGAATACCCTTCCCAGATTCTCCCAGCTGACTAGAGACATTCCTGGGATGTGTTCAATTCCCGGATGGCTGGTTTTCCCAGTTTGACCGGAATAGCTGCTGTGCTTTGTTCCAGCATGTAAAGCGGTGGCTTGATTCCGCTGAAGGCCGAGGACTCGCTGTGACTGACAGGAGGTATTCCTCCACTTGAATTGGCCGGCTCAGCGTGAAAGAGCTAGCTTGACTCCAGTGACGGCTAGGAGCTCGGTGGCTTTGACAGGAGCATTTTTTGGCTCTGTGTTGGCCCGCTCAGCGTGAAAGATCATTGCTCAATTCCGCTGAAAGCTGAGAGAGCATACAGCTGACGGGGCAATCCTCAAATCTGAGCATCGTGAAAGGCGCAAACAGACCTGGCTCCCAGTCTAACGGCATATCAATCTGAAGCCCCTTTTTGATTCCCGTCACCGACGGAGGCAATCTGAGTCCCTGCCCAATTCCTGGTGCATACTCCTCAGCAGCAAGGCGTTTCACTGTGCCAGCAGCAGGGTTCCAGGCAGAATGAGTCTGCTTTGATGGGCCACGAAGAGACAACTTGTGGGAAGGAGCAGGTCTTCCCAGCTGACTCTCAAGGCCCTAAAGACAGCTCCTCAGCACCGGGGTCGGTGGTTAAAGGAGCAGCTGCCAAACTTAAAGCAAGGGCGGTTGGGTCAAGGAAGGCCTCTAAGGCTGAAGAAAAGGACGCTAGAAGGCATCAGAGAGCCCTAGATACACAGATCGCTAAAGGCCAGAGAGAGGCTGAACGGCAGAGTCAGCTAATACCCCCAGGGGCGAACCTGCCATTTCCCACCAATTTTTCTTACAGCCCTTGGAAATTCAAAGTGAGGCAAGTCAAATAAACAAGCTGTGCTCCCAGGCCTGGGCACGAGATGTTGATGGAGAGCAATCTTCTCAGCAATGCCTTACATTGCCTGAAAGCAAGGAGGCCTGTTTGAATTCCTGTCAAATCTGATTCCAACAGCAGGTAATTGGGAACTGCCATTGAAATGATGAGGCCAGCCACAGAAGCCACATTTACCCCCACAGCGGCAGAGCTCCGCCCAGGGGACACTCAAAAGCCTAAAATCCCCAAAGGTAGAGGACGAGGGCAGAGCTTACACTCTGGAAGGCTCATCAGGTGGCTGCCTGGGCTGTCAAAGTGTCTATGGCCACCTCCTTCCTGGCCACCTCCTCCCAGGGTCCTGCCATCCCTCTCCAGGCAAGCTGACTACCGCCCTTCACCTTATTTTTGTCGCTCCTCATTCAGAATGGCATACACCAGTTTGAGCTTTCCGCACACTCAGAGGGCTTACTCTAAAAGACAGGAGCACCAGCCAGATAGGTCGGGTAGGAATAGACACCAGTTCCAAGCCAAGCGACCATTTCGTGGCAGTGGAAGTCACCCTTTTGCTAAGTGACTGCAGGCCCAACCCTCCCATTGGTGGCTGCCTAAGCCTCTTTGCTGACGACTGGGAGGAAATTACCACAGACGCATGGGTCCTGGAGACGGTGAGGTCAGGCCTCACCCTCGAATTTTTCTCCACACCCCTGAGGTTCTTCATTCGTTGTCGCATCTCAAAGGACAGCACAAAGAGAGGCCTTATGGAAACCACGATAGAACACTTGTTGGTCATTCAAGCCTTCCAATCGGTTCCAGAGGACCAACAGGCAGGGATTCTCCTCCATACCATTTGTAATCCCAAAGACCTCGGGGGGTGGGGGGGTGGAGGGCAATTCTGGACCTGAAGAAGCCAAAGAACCACCTGGTTTACAGGAGGTTCAAAATGCAGTCCCTCTGGTCCAGTGATCACCAACTGGTGGTCTGTGAGAAAATTTTGGTGGTCCGCAGCGCACCCAGGTAAAGGAGCTGTTCCAGGATGAGCAATGGCCAGTCCTATGACTAGAGCTCTGGAATATGGGACTGGCCATGCATCTCATGGTGGGGCTGTAAATCTCCGCTGTAGAGGGAGGTTCGTGTAACTTGCAACTTTGCAGTGCAGCCCTCACTGGATGGAATGAGGTAATGGTGCAAGGTGGGGTGGCAGTGCAGGCAGTGCAGGCAGGCCGAAGCAACAGGTGGTGCAGACCCCGGGCTGTTTCTTCCCCCTGCTGTAGCTTCCTGTTGGCTGAACCCACCAGTGGCTGTCCTCGCCCTTCCCAGTCACTCCTCACCTGGCAAGGGAAGGGTGGGAGATGGAGATTTGCTCCATATTCCACAGTGGGAGCAATCTCTTGCTGGATCTCGCGGCCGTTTCTTCCAGCCCTTGTTGGTGGTTCACCGACCTATGTCTCTCAGTGAGATGCTTGACTTCCTCTCAGCCCCAAGACACTGGCTGGCCCATGAGATGAGAGAGAGACTCAGAGAGAGAATGAAAGAGAATCAGAGACAGAGAGAGAGAGAGAATGAGAGAGAATGAAAGAGAGAGAGAGGTGGAGAGAGAAAGAAAGAGCAGGAGAGAGATGAGAGAGAGTAAAAGACGGGGGGAGAGAGAAAGAGAAAAGATGAAAGGGAGAGAATGAGAGAAAGAATGAAAGAGAATCAGAGAATGAGAGAGAATGAGGGAGAATCAGAATGAGACAGAGACAGAATGAAAAAAGAGAGAGAATGAAAGAGAAAGAGAATCAGAATGAGAGAGAAAATGAGAAAGTGAGAGAATCGGAGAGAGAATGAGTGGGAGAGAGAGAAAGAGAGGGGGGGAGAGAGAAAAAGAAAGACAGAGTGTCAGAATAAATCAGAATGAATCAGATGTGACTGTTTAGATGCTACATATTATCATGTTTGGTGGACTTGTAGGAAAGTTAAGGCTTTTTGGATAAAAATTTGGTGGGTCATGCAGAATGTTTTGAAGAAAAAAATTCAATTTTCTCCACAATTGTTTTTATTGGGTATAGTTAAGGGTTTTACTTCGGGTGAAACAAAGTTGATATTGTACATGATAACAGCTGCGAGACTATTGATAGGTAAATACTGGAAGAATGAAGCTTTGCCCACGATCGAGGAATGGATTTTGAAGATGGCCAGTTTTGCAGAGATGGCGAAGATTTCAGCATATTTAAAAGACTGTTCACAAGAGACTTATGAATGGGAATGGAAAAAGTGGATAGATTATGTTCAGAACAAATATCAAACTAGGAAGTATCAAATAGTTTTTATTTGAAAATGTTATATTAAGATAGAAATTGTTTAATGTAATGAAGATGAAAAATTATAAGGGGGAAGGAGGGGTTCAAGTTTTATACAAAGGAGGGGTTTTTTTTATTTTTTTTTACCTGATATGAGTATATTGTGTGGAAGTCCGGGGGGAGGGGAGGGTTAAGGTGAGTTAGGGAGGCTGGGAAGTTTGGGGTGGGTTGAGGGGGGGGGGAAAGGGTGAAAATGTAATTGTAAAACTTTTGCAATAAAAAAAAAAAGAATGAATCAGAATGAGAATGAGAAAGAGAATGAACAGACTTCCGGTTGGTGAATCGTGGCAGCAGGGTGCTGTGAGAGCGATCTCCGCTCCGCAGCACTGCTTTTTCGCCATGTCCTGGGGACCTCAAGGGGCGAGAAAGCCTGGAGAGCTTCTCGGACAATAGAGGAAATCTGAAGAGCGGAAAAGCGAGGAGCAAACGCCTTCCGCTTGAACAGATGCCTCTGTCTAACCGGCATGGGCGTGTCTGCCATTCAGTGGCAGACCCGAAGTCACGATAGCCAGCAACGATGGGGAAGCGAGAAAATCGGGGCGGCCGACGTGGAAAAAAGACCTAAACCACAATCTCAGGAGACCGTGGGGATCGATCTCAAGGAATATAGCAGGGAATGCCGGGTGGAAGAGCTCACGGTGAGTGGAAAGGTGGCAAATGAAAGTGACGGAGCAGATTGGAAACGAGCGGGTTGCCGGCAAAACTGCAAGGAGGAAGCAGAGATTGCTCAGGCGGAGGGACGGCGCAGCTAGAAGTCTGTTGGACACTTTTAGACAGTAAAAAAAGAGAATTGTGATAGCGATTGCGGATATAATTGGATTGGATTGGATTACGAGTACGTGAGTTTGTGGAAATAACAATTTGGATGCTTGGATACTTTTGGAGAAAGGAGAAACCGGAAGCGCAGCCATGATTTGAGCTTGATAATTGATAGTGGGAATGTATCAGCGGGAATAGTGGAAGGTGATATTTTGAACTGTGCTTCTGACCAAAAAAAAAAAAAAAAAAAACTTGGCTGTAAGAAGATTCTAGAGCTGTTTGAGATCTGTTTGCAATTAACCAAAGTACATCAATATATAGGAGAAAACTAGATTGTTGCAACAACCTACTTAATATAACGGACTTCTAAGTCATTACTCTAAATCATTACTCACTAACCATTTTATAAGTACACCCTTATCTACTTAGCTATAAAACACTTTAGATAATTTTTCCCACCTCTTTTTGTGTAGACCTGCATACCTCTTCTATATAGTTTAATAGACTTTGCATTTATTTATTTATATTAAAGTAGTGTTTATACTGTAATTAATAATTTAATAAGTACGCTGTGTCATAAATTTGGTGAATATTGAGAACAATTAAGGACTGAATACTAACAAATCAACAGTAGCCTATTAGCTTGGATAAATGTAGTTATCTTATACTCTTACATAGCGTTGATTGATAATAATTGAATGAATTGTAATTGTTAACACAACCTAAAGCTGATTGTTCTATTATCTATTTGAAATTTTCACCCCCAAATTAGGTGGGATTGAGATTGAGATGAATTGATAAATTGGGTGACTTTACCATCAGATGAATTAGATTTTTTTTGTGATTAGATAAAGAATAGATAGGAAGAAGAGGAGGAAAGGGGGAAAAAACCCCTCCCCCTTTCCTTAGTGGATGATAATTTGAAGGAACATTGAGGTGATTTTGAGGGATCAGAAGAGAGTCCTGAAAGAAATGACAAGTATCTCATCGGCTGTATTTAAGGCAGGAAAGAAAACAACCTCCAATCCTACAATAACAATGACCTCTCCAGCACCGCAAAAATCTGTTGAAGGACTAACAAAAACAGAAAAATCAACAATGTTACCAACTATGCAAGCAATGCAAACAACCCTATCAATGATACAAGAGACCATACTTTTACTACAAGAAAAGATGACAATCATGCAGAATTGAAGACAGATATCCATTCCATTGATCAAAAAATGAGTGAGATTCAAGAGTCTATATATAATAATGAACAAAAGATAAAGAAGGTTGAGACCAGGGTGGAGCAGAATGAAAGGAATCTTGACTCTATCGATCAGAAGCTAATGGCACAAAATAGGGAGCTAGAGGACTCCATAATTCAGCTCGAAATGGATAGGGCAGCCTTCTATTTACTCTTTCAAAACGTAGTAGAACACAAAGATGAAGATCTGGGCCAAGTAATAGTAGATTTAATAGCTGGAATATTACAACAGGACAAGGACGATATTATAAAAGAGTTGGATGAGGTCTATAGGGTGCAAACTAACTATGCTAGGAGGAATAAGCTGCCTAGAGAAGTCCATGTTAGATTTGCACGGAAGAAGGTGAAAGATATTCTATATAATATAGTAAGAGAAGATCCTGTAACCTATAAAGGAAAAGAGGTGATAATACTAAAACAGGTCCCGAAGAGAGTTCGGAAATTGAGAAGAGATTACAGGTTTCTGGCAATACAGCTAAACAAGGAACATCCTCTTTAGATGGACCTTACCGGAGGGGATGCTGATCACCTGGCAAGGGAAAAGAATTAAAATAGACAGCCTTATCTCCGCACAAGAATTTCTGGATCAGCTGAGGGGTGCAGAGGAAGACCTTAGTAGTAAGGACGAACTGGAAGCAACCTCTCAGGAGGAAGTAAGTGTACAGCAAGGGAAATCTAAAGAAGGAACATCAGAGGAAAAGGAGATAGAAGAGAAGGAAACCAAAGAAACCAAGGGAAAGAAACAAAGACCGCAAAGAGCCGTACAAGTAAACAAGAACTAGGCAGGCCCAATAGAGAGATGGAGGGCTGGAAATTATTATCTGTTAATGTTAATGGTTTAAACAATGATAGGAAGAGAAAACATATATTTTCGAAATTAATAAAACATAATGCTGAAATAATGTGCCTCCAAGAAGTGCACATAAAAAGAGAAGAGGGGAAATACTTAGAATTTGCGAAATTTGGGAAGACTTTCACCTCCCTAGTGGGGGAAAAAAAGGGGGAGTAGCACTATATGTTAAAAAAGGGATCACCGCTGAACTCAAATATTCCGATGTCAAAGGGAGAATATTGGCAATTGAGATTATAAGGGGAAATATCCCAATATTAGTAGTAGCTATCTATGCGCCAAATAGGAATTTGGGAGAATTCTACAAGAAATTGGGTAGTAAAATAAGCGAACCTTACCTACAAAGTAGCCTTCCTCGTGGCCATCACGTTGGTCAGATTTCTGAACTAGCAGCTCTCTATAAGGAAGGACCTGTCAGTGTTCCACTAGAATAGGGTGGTCCTGTGGTTGGCCCCCACCTGCGGTCCTGTGGTTGGACTTCACCTGGAAGTACACCCCCTCTGTGTGGGTGACACAGACCTCCATTGATGAAATCTGTTGAGCAACAACATGGTCCTCTCCATCCTTATTCATAAGGCAATACCAACTCAACGCCTTCACTTCGGCTGAAGCGGACTTTGGCAGGCGAGTCCTCCAGAGGGTGCACACAGAACCGGGGACTCTGGACCAGATCACTGCCCACCCATAGGACAAGCCAGCTTTGGTATGTCCCATTCCTGGATTCTCTCATCAGCACACTGGAGAAGGGGTGTTGGTCTTACCTGATACACTCCTTCTCAGTGTGCTGAGAGAGAATCTTTCCAAACCCTGGAGACCGTTTGGTCCTGAGTCCAGGAGTGGGCACCATTAGAGCCGAAACATGTCAAGTCTGTCACTACACCTTCATCAAAACTGGGGACTTATTCCCCTTTTTGTATCCACTCTATTCCCCTTTTTGTATCCACTCTCCAATTTTACTTCCCCCCGCCCAGTTTTTAGTTCTTTCTCCTTTGTTTTCTTATACTTCATGTTTTTCTAAAATTTAACAAAGCTTACAAACTTTTATATGATTCTTAGGATTAATCCACTATGAAAAACTGTTCTACCATCAGGGCATACTGGAGCTTTTCCCATGTGGTTTTTCTGATGTCTCACTTTTGAGAAAAATGTGATCGCACTCTATGCATCTCTATGGCTTCATTCCTGTATGGACCTTCTGATGATTTCCAAGGTTTTGTTTTTGGGTAAAACTTTTCCCACTCTCCCCACATTTATAGGGCTTCTCCCCCATATGGATTCTCTGATGAACCTGTAACTGTGTTTCTGTGAGAAAACTTTTCCCTGCTCAATTGTGTTAATGTCCAATATACAATAGGGATTCCAAGCAGGTGAACAGTATTCAAGAATTGGTCTGGCAAAGGTTGGTTTTATACGTTCTAGTTAATACAATATTACCAGAAGTTAACAAATCTTAATGCTTTTTTAGCGATGCTTTTACAGCGAGGTCTGGGGATGAGTACTCCTAGGTCCTTGACAAAGTGAGGGTCGTCTGCAAGATCAGTACCGCCTAACTTGTAATTCGGATTCTGATTTTTTTTTTGCCAATGTGTAGGACAGAGCATTTATAAATCAAGACTTGGAGTTGCCAATTATGCGACCATTCAGACATAGTCGAGGTTGCTTTGCAGTATGGCAGCATTGTCAGTGGTATTAAATAATTTTTTGCGAAGAGGACGCAGCTGTATTTAATTTGATTGCATAGATCGTTGATGTAAAGCAGAAAGAGTGTGGGTCCTAGACACTGCCTTGGGGGACACCTGTTAACTGCTGCCGGATTTGATAGAGCCCTCCCTATTTTGGCTGTTTCTTGCGACTATCCACTTGTGCAGGGATCCGGAGATGCCGTAAGAACTTACTTTTGACAGTAGTTTGTCACACACTACTGAATCAAAGGCTTTACAAAAATCTATGAAATTGCATCTACTGCTTTACCCTGATCAATATGTGTGGTCCAGATGTTTTTACAGTTTAGGAGTTGCAGATTGCAGGACAATTTTTTTCTAAACCCAAACTGCTTGTCAGATAGCAGGTTGTTTGTCTCTGGGTGGCAGATGATGGATTGGTTTATAATTGATTCCATGAGTTTACAGGGGAGGCAACACAGGGAGATTGCTCTGTAATTTTCGACTAGACTAGGGTCCCCCTTTTTAAAGATTGGTATAACTGTGGCTAGTGACCATAGGTTGCGCAGAGAGCTGGTTTGAAAAGATACCTCATAGATTGTGCATAGTGGCTCAGCTAGGGTGGTAGCAAGCTTTTTCAAAAAGTAGGCACATAGTCCATCAGGGCCAGTAGATAGAGATGGCTTTAGGTTTTGTAGTTCCGTTTCAAAATGGTCTACTGTAAAATCAATATAGAGTAAATCACTACAATTTGTTATGGTGCAACTATAACCACCCTGAGTCCGAAAGGGGAAGGGCGGTATAGAAGTTTGAATAATAAATAATAAAAAACTAGGAAGTGAGGAACAGCGGCCATTGCTGTCAACAAAGACTGAACTGAAGAACGTATTGAAAAAGTTGGCCTTAACAGCATCATTGTTACATTTAGACCTTTTTAAGGATTGGATTGTTTTCGAGTCTTTAAGTTTTGCATTAACAAAATTATAGACGGCTTGGGTGGACTTCGAGTTTAACACCGCTTCCTTCTGTCTGCAATAGTGGTTGGTACATTCGACCTTTTCTGGTGGCATAAGGCTTTGTAGCGGCTTTTAAAGTTAGGTACGTAGCCAGTTTTGTCTTCTCACCAAAGAGATTTTTTCTTGGATTTCAACTTACTTATTGCTATGGGTAATTTGCTCTTTTTAGTTTTAGAAGTCATTTTTGGTACATAAAGATTAAAGACTCTATGGATTTAAGAGTAAAAAAGAGATTATAGTTGGCTTTTTTAAAGTTATAATTTGAAGTACTGTCATTATATCCCTGTTTGCAAGGACACAAATTGAGACAAAAATATATCATGCTGTGATCACTGTTGGAAAATGGTTAACTTATAAACTATACATTGAATTTAAGTATTACAGAAGATGAGATCTAAGCAATTGTTGAGCCTAGGGTTGTCCGTTACCAACTGCTCCAGCCCCAGAGTCGTAACAGCATTGTAAATGGTTCCATGTACAGGTTCAGTTGTACATTTGTTTAGGATCTGATTAATAAGACGTAAATTAAGACCACCAAGAAAGACAAGGGGTTGCAGGCAGGAAGCTGCCCACATTAGTAGTGCAGTTAACATTTGTATGACCGTGATTATAATCAGAGGCTCTATAACAAAGCAAAAAAGAAACTCTAGTATTTAGAGAGAGGTCGGTCGTATTCTTCATGTTCCTGTTCTAACAACTCTCAGTTTGTCTCCTATAGGTAGGCCTCTTCTTATGACCACAAAACCTCTGTTGTTAAGTGAAATACTTGTTAAGTGAGTTTTCCATAATTTCGTTGCCAGAAAGAAATTGTGAATCTGGCTTCTCCCTTAACTTTGCTTGTAAAAAGGTCGTAAAAGGGGATCAGGTGACCCTGGAGCACTGCGACCATCAGAAATGTGAATCAGTGGTCAAGGAACTGAATTTTGATCACGTGACCATGGGGATGCTGAGAAATGGTCATAAGTGACTTTTTTCAGTGCCACTGTAACGTCGAAAGGTCACTAAATGAACTATTTTTTGAGTCGACTACCTGTATTGACAAATTGATGGGGAAAAGCAATTCAAAGAAATGAGACAAAAAGTGTAAGACATCAGGATATTACATTTTATCCATTTATTGTGGTCAACTCTTTCTTTTCCATCAATGTTTCTTGTGCCAAGACCCACAAAGTTGTTTTTGGGCACTGCCTATGTTTCTATTGTCGAAGCTGAACCATTAAAAAAAGCCATACCCTTCCTGTGTTAAAATCCTCTTATTTCTCAGCAACACCAACTCTTTCATCCAAAGCTATCCTAATCATCCTCTTTCTCCTTGGTCTTGAACAGTTTCAAATTAAATTCTTGGTTTTTCTCCCGCCATAGAAACTTAGATATATCTTCCTGTCATTGATTATGCGATGCACCCATTGTCCGGATAGATATTGTTTAAAACAGAAACATCAGTCTAGTAATATAGTCACTTTTAATTATTCTTTATATAATTCTTTATAGAAGTCCACTGCAATTGTATTTTTTTCCATCTTAACAGATCCTTTTCAATTTGATTCCATCCCTTATCACAATTATTTTGACACTGAATTTGTATTCTTTGTAACAATATCCAAATACTTTTATATCATTTATATCATTTCTTCTAATCCATCTTTTCTCATCAATTCTATCTTGTCTTTCATTTTCCTGTTTTGGTCAACTTCTTTGTCTATTAGCTATTGAATTGAAAACCAGTTAATGCACTAAAATCTGTTAACGTTTCCATTAATATTTTGATTTCTTCCAAAAGACTTTTAAAATTACCAGAAAACCATCAGCAAAGTTCTTCTTACCTCACATATTCTATCTGTTGTGCTCTAGGATAAATATTCTCTGATTCTATTTATTTCCTGGATTTGTTAATCATTCTCAACTAAAAAGAGACTTTTGGTGGCTTGCAAGGTTTTAGCAGAAACTTTAGCTTTCCCCCTTTTTTGTCAGCACTCCTTTCTTCTGCTTTTCATTCATTTCCCTTCTTCTTTTTAAATTTTTGAATCATAGGGCTGGAAGGGAGCTACTACAGATTAACAGAGCTGTAGTCTTCTAGTCCTACTTTCCCTGCCCAAGGCAGGAGTCCTTATACGGTTCCAGACAATTTCACAGGCTCTCCCACGATCTAAGAGTTTCTATTCCCCTACCCCCTTTATGAACTCTTTAAATGACTTCTAAGGGTTGAACATTTATGAAAAACTGTTCTCCCATCAGGGCCTATTAGGGCATTTTCCATGTTATTTTTCTGATGTCTTCTTTTGAGCAAAACATTACCACACTCTATGCATCTCTATGGCTTCACTCGAGTATGGATTTTTTGATGCTTTCCAAGGTGTTGTTTTTGGGAAAAACCTTTCCCACACTCCACACACAGGTATGGCTTCTCCCCTGTGTGGATTCTCTGATGAACTCGAAGCAATGTTGCCGTGAGAAAGCTTTTCCCACATTCCCCACATTTATAGGGCCTCTCTCCTGTGTGCCCCTTCTGATGTCTCCGAAGTTCAGCAGACTCCACAAATGTTTTCTCACATTCTGGGCACTGATAGGGTCTGTCTCCAGTGTGAAGTTTCTGATGTCGAATTAGGTGTTGCTTATAGACAAAACATCTCCCACATTCTGGGCATTGATAGGGTCTTTCTCCAGTGTGAAGTCTCTGATGTTGAATTAGGTGTGCCTTTCTAGCAAAACATCTCCCACATTCTGGGCACATTTCATTTTTCTGCACAGGCTTGAAAGGCTTCTCTCCTTTGTGAATCCTCTCATGTTTTCTAAGATAATATTTGCAACGGAAAGTTTTCTCACACTCCGGACATTTATATTGTTTCTCTAAGTGGCTTCTCTGATGCATCACAAGTGAATCTTTCCGGGAGAAAGATTTCTCACACACTGAGCATTTATGGCATTTCTCACCCGTATGAGTTTGGCAGTGAATTCTAAGGGATGATGAATGAGCAAATGCTTTCCCACATTCTAAACATTTGAACTTTTTTTCCCCTCTGTGAACATTCTCATGATTTCTGAGGCTTTGTATTGTACGGAAAAATGTTCCACACTCGATGCACATATAGGGCTTCACCCCTGTATGGATACTCTGATGTCGAAAAAGAGCTTCCTTAAAAGAAAAACATTTATCACAATCCTTACATTTATATAGTTTTTCTCCCGTGTGCGTCCTTTGGTGGCTCCGAAGTTTAGAAGAACTGACAAATCTTTTCTCACATTCTGGGCATTGATGAGGTCTATCCCCAGTGTGAATTCTCTGATGTTGAATTAGCTTTGACTTTTCACCAAAACGTCTCCCACATTCTGGGCATTGATAGGGTCTGTCCCCACTGTGAATTTTCTGATGTTGAATTAGGTGAGACTTTTCACCAAAAGATTTTCCACATTCTGGGCATTGATAGGGTCTTTCTCCAGTATGAATTCTCTGATGTCGAATTAGGTTTGACTTGTAGCCAAAAGATCTCCCACATTCTGGGCACTGATAGAGTCCTTCCCCAGTGTGAATTCCCTGATGTCGAATTAGGGGTGACTTACATTTATGTCGTTTTTTTCCCTTGTGTGTCCTTTGGTGTCTCCGAAGTTCAGAAGAATCCACAAATCTTTTCTCACATTCTGGGCATTGATAAGGTCTCTCCCCAGTGTGAAGTTTCTGATGTCGAATTAGGGTTGACTTTTCACCAAAACATCTCCCACATTCTGGACACTCATGGGGTCTTTCCCCAGTGTGAATTCTCTGATGTTTCAGCAGGCATGATTTGCTGGAAAAAGATTTCCCACATTCTAGACACATTTTGCTTTCCTCCTTTATGTGTGTTTTATTGTGTTTGCAAAGAGATGAGCTCCGAGTGAAACATTTTCCACACTCTAAGCATTTATAAGGACTCTGCCTTGTGTGACTTTTCTCATGTTTTCTGAATAATTGTTTATAACGGAAAGATTTCCCACACTCCAGACATTGATAAGGTTTCCCTCTGGTGTGTATTTGCTGATGTTTAAGTAGCTGTGAGTTTTGGGGAAAGCAGAGCCCACATTGCACACACTTGCAGGGCTTCTCTTCAGTCGGGCTGTTCTGAGGCCTAGAAAGACGCCGTCTCTCAGAAAATCTTCCCCAGCGCTTCCAGGATTCCTGAGATCTCTTTCCCTGGTGGATTCGCTGATGGGCTCCAAGGTCCGAGCCTTTAGCAAAACGTTCCCCGCACTCTCCGCATTTGTAAGGCTTCAGTCCGGGATGGCTCCGGAGATGTTTGCCAAAGCTCCACAATCCAGGAAAGGAGTTCCCACAAAGGAAACACAGGTGGGATCCATTCCCCTTATGCAGCGTCCGGTGGATCAAAAGGAGGGAGCGGTAAGTAAAGTATTTCATGCACTCGGAGCATCTGGAGAGTTTCTCCTGATTCCTCTGAGGGGACCTTTGGACAAAGTGTTCCCCCCTCTGCATAGTTTCCAGGGGCTGCTCACTTCCAGGGCTTTCCATCATGGGAAACTCGAACAAGCAGAACTTTGGCCAAAAGGCTGGAAGATGGTCAGGAGGATGGGCTCCAGCATGAATCCAAAAACTGAGAAGATGAAACCTCTGGTCCCGGTGAGTGACCCAGATTGGGTCCTGCAAGCAGAACTTTGTCCAAAGGGTTTCTTGGTGGCACCTGCAGGATGAAGATAAAAGAAGTGAAGGATATATCTCCAAATAGCCAAAATAATAGCTGGAAGATTATATTCCCTCCCCCAGAATCAAAGCAATGCTGGGATCCCCCCTGTGGAGCTGGCCTCCCATTCCCTTTTCTTAGCATGATGGCTGACAGACTCCCTGTTGCCCCCCATTTGTCTGCCTGAACTGGGGATGATCCCTGCCTTTTCCTTTTTGCCCTGTGTTCGGGACGGTGATGCTACATGAAGTGAGACAAACTGCAAAGAGCCCCCATAGGATTTATATGTGCCAGGTAGATCTACTTGTGTACAGAGTACAACTCATGTAGATATTTAAGGACACTGTTCTTTGGGCCAGCACAGATTGAATATGTCTCCCTCCAAGATTGGCTTCCTATTGTTGTTTTATAGTTTAGGGAGGATGCAAATACATTGATTGGGGCCAGCAATGCCGTTTGAACACAATAGGGAACAAACAGGTTCCATTTAAAAAAATTGACCCTATATATGAACCTAAAGAGGAAGACCGATGGAAGAGCAGCCTTCAATAGTTTCTAAAAAAGAGGCCAAACAGAGCAGATAGTCAATCTAGGCAGGTATGTTATTTCCCTGAAGCAAAAATCAAAGATGCAGCAGAAATTCTTCTCCTGCACATGGAGACCAAAGACACAACAATGAATCTGAAAAGAGCGGATGTGGTTCCCATTCTCAAGAAAGGAAGAAAAAAAAAAAGAGACCATGGAAACTACTAAAGATCCTGGAAAAGATAATAAAAACACAGATCTGCTAACATCTAGAAACAAAGTTATAATTAAAAGCCATTATGGGTTTGTTAAAAAGAGATCATGCCAAAGCAATCTTATTTTGTTCTTTGACAAAAATGGTTAGTCTAAGGTAGAGAAAAGAAGGATTGGGGGTGACATGATTGCTATTCCAGTATTTGAGAGGCTGCCAAAAAAGAAGAGGAGGCCAACCTATTCTCCAAAGCACCTGACAAGAAACAATCCATGGAAAGAAATCAAGGAGAGAAGCAACCTGGAACTAAGGAGAAACTTCCTAAGAATGAGGACAATTAATCAGTGTAATAACTGGCCTTCCGAAGTTGTGGCTGCTCCAACACTGGAGGCTTTAAAGAAACGAATGGACAGCAACCCGTCTGAAATGGTATAGGACAGTTGTCGACAACCCCTGGCTCCGGCTCTTTCGTCCCTCCGCTGTGGCTCCCAGTTGGGTGATCCCACCACTGGCTGGCCCCACCCCTTACCTTCCCCTCCCAGTCCCCCCACAGGAGTCTTTGAGGGTGAACGCTGAGAGGCACAAATGGGCCAGGGTACCCCTCCTTGCTAAGGAGCCCCGCTGAGCCCGCTTGCAAACTCCGCTGAGGGCGGCTCCAAATGTTCGGTTCTTGCGTTCCTCCCAGCCATCGCTGCCTGCTCTGCTCTCACCAGCTAGAGGTGGGGCTCTGTGTTGCTGCCTTCCAGATGGAGAGCCACGTTTGTTGGCTTGCTGGCCGCCTCCAAGGAGGGAGCTGCCCTCAGGCCACCAGGGCCCCCACCATGCGGGGAGAGAAGGAAAGGGGATTATTTCCCCAGCAGGATCCATGTTAGAGTTGCCTTATTTTGCATGGATCTTCAATGCTTGGCTTTACCTGCCACAGCCCAAGTAGTTGGATTGACAGATGAGACAGTGAGAGAGGGAAAGGGAGAGATACCCATTCTCTACAAAAAACACCAAGAGCCACAAAAGCTGGGTATGCATGGCTGGGGTGATGGGCTGTTTTCTAAAATAAAGCAAGGTCAAGATGGCCTGCAGCCAATAAAAACGTGCATTAGATAACTCCCGAGGCTTTCATTAGCCAAGGCTTCGGAACTGGTCCCTTCCTGCCCTATTCTGATGCATAAAACCCACCAACGAGGGGCTGCCACATCACAGCCTCCTTCAGAGCAAAACTAGGCAAATAATGGATTTTTTTTCCTACTCAGCTTTGTAGAAAGAAAAGTAAACAATTGAAATACTGAAATAAAAGCAAAGATCATCAATTCTTCTCCATTTAGATGACAGGGAAAGAAAGTGGATCTTTTCTCCCTTGGGAGGAAATGAGCTCAATTCAAGCCATTTAACCCTTCCCCCCCCCAATAAAGAAAACCCTCCACCCCCGATTGAAGGGAGGAGGCGGCTATTTCCTGCACTGACCCCATAATCCCCCCTGAGACCCTGGAAAGAGAAGCCCCGCCCTTTGCCCTCCGTGGGGCGGGGCTTCCTCTCCCCCCCCCCCTTTGCCCAGAGGCTCCCCGTCCAGCCCCGCCTCCACCCGGGACCCTCCTGGCACCCCTGGCTCAGCGGGCACTCAGCGGGGCGACCTTCCTCCGGGCAGCCCCAGGGAGAGCGGGAGCCCCACCTGCCCGGAGCGGGGCCGAGGAGCAGCCTTGCCGGACAGCCAAGAATTCGCCCAAAACGCCGCAAGTGGGGAAACCACAGAGAGGGAGGAAGAATGACAGGAGGGTCCTAGAGAGGCCCCACGGAGGCTTCTCCCCGCCTTTTCCGGCCCCTCTTCAACTCTGGGAGGTGAGAAGACGCTCTAGCCCATCCTTCCTCTCTTCCCCCGTAATCGGCTGCAGTTTCGGGGTCCGGCAAGCGCCGCTTCCCCCTCGGAGGGAGCAGGAGGAGCCGCTTCTTTCCCAGCCGGGCGGAGTCCAGAGAGGCTTCTTCCAGGATTGTTTGGGGAGGGGGGGGACTTGGACGCGGGGGAGGCGACAATTTCCCCCTTTTGTGCCCTTCGGGGCGTCAGGAAACACCGTCCCATAAGCTTTGCTTTCATGGTGGTTTGCTGACTGTGGGTAACTGGTCGGTTTGTATAACTTTCCAAGCCCCGAATGAGCAAACCTTCAGAAGGAGAGTTGGGAGGGAGCTCTGAGGTCATCTAGCCCAACCCCCTGCCTTAGCAAGTGATCCTACTACCCCATCCCAGACAAGGGACTTCTTCTGAAAACCCTCCACTGATGGAGCACCCACAACTTTTGGAGGGAAGCCGTTGCCCTGGTTAATGGTTCTCTCAGGAAATTCTCCTTAGTTCTGGGCTGGATAATCCCCTCGTTTATTTTCCAGCCATTGCTGCTTGTTCTGCCTTCAGGTGCTTTGGAACATAGGTTGTCCCGCTCTTTTTTTTTTTAAAAAAAACTTTTTTTATTTTAAACATAGTTAAAAAGACATACATAGACATACAACATATACAAGAATCTTAATTTCTTTTTCAGGTACATAACAGTGATCCATTTCTTCCGATATATAAATATTTACAGCTATTATAATGTTAACTTATTCAGCCTTTTTCTCCTATTATATTTCATTTCTACTAACATGTTAATTGATCTATCTCATTTTTCTCTTTCCCTTCTTCATTCCTTTAATTTATTTCCTTCTTTTTCAGCCATTCATACCAATTATTCCACACTTTATAGTATTTGGTTTCCTCTTTCCCCTGAATTTCTTTGGTTAGTTTATCCAGTTTTGCGCATTCCAGAATCTTTTTAATCATATCCTTATCTGGTGGTAATTCTTTTTTCTTCCAGTATTGCGCGTATATAATAAATGCTGCTGTCAATATAAGTAGTATGAGATAACTGTGTTTCTTTAGTATAATTTTCTATGGATATCCCTAATAGAAACTGTTCAGGTTTTCCCTCTATTGAATTCTGGATTATTTTTTCGATCCAATTTTTAATTTTCTTCCAAAAAAATTTCGCCACCGGGCATGTCCACCATTGGTGATAAAATGTTCCATAACTAATCTTACATTTCCAGCATTTCGCAGAATTGCTGGGAAACATTTTCGCTATTGTCACTGGTGGTGGATGCCAACAATTTCATCTGGTTTTCCTTGTATGCAGTTGAGATTGTTAATTTCATATTTGTTTTCCACATCTTCTCCCACTTCTCCAACTCTATCAAATAATTAAAATTTTGGGCTCATTTGATCATTGTTTCTTTCACCGTTTCCTCTTCTGGTTTATACCGCAATAGAAATTTACATATTTTACTAATTAATTTTTGTTCATTTAACGGAATTTTATCAAGGTCGCTTAGTTCTACTCTAATTTCATCCGTTTTCTTCTCAATATGTTTTGATCTTATTTGTAGGTATGACCACCATTGTATTTCTCTACCTAGCTAATTTCGAAAGGTCACTAAATGAACTGTTTTTTGAGTTGACTACCTGTATTGACAAATTGATGGGGAGAAGCAATTCAAAGAAATGAGACAAAAAGTGTAAGACATCAGGATATTACATTTTATCCATTTATTGTGGTCAACTCTTTCTTTTCCATCAATGTTTCTTGTGCCAAGACCCACAAAGTCGTTTTTGGGCACTGCCTATGTTTCTATTGTCGAAGCTGAACCATTAAAAAAAGCCATACCCTTCCTGTGTTAAAATCCTCTTATTTCTCAGCAACACCCACTCTTTCATCCAAAGCGATCCTAATCATCCTCTTTCTCTTTGGTCTTGAACAGTTTTAATTTAATTTAATTTAATTTAATTAATTAAATTTATATGCCGCCCCTCTCCAAAGACTCAGGGCGGCTCACAATACATTTAAAAAATCATTATAAAAATTAAATTCTTAAATTGAATTAAACTCTTGGTTTTTCTCCTGTCATATACACTTAGATGTATCTTCCTGTCATTGATTATGTGGTGCACCCATTGTCCGGATAGGTATTGTTTACACAGTCCTGTAATACAGTCATTTTTATTTATATAACTTCTATAATCAATGACAATTGTATGTTTTTCCATCTTACTAGATCCTTTTCAATTTGATTCCATCCCTTATCAGAATTATTTTGACATTGAATTTGTATTTTTTGTAACTATATCCAAATGTCTTACTTTTGTATCATTTCTCCTAAATCACTTTTCCTCATCAATTCTATTTTGTCTTCCATTTTCCTTTTTTGGAAACTGAATGTGATTTTTCTGATGTCTCGCTTTTGAGCAAAACATTACCACACTCTATGTCAGCGGTTCTCAACCTGGGGGTCGCGACCCCTTTGGGGGTCGAACGGCCATTTCACAGGGGTCGCCAAAGCCCTCTCTCGCCCCCCCCATGCCTTCACTCACCCTCACCCTCTGCCTCTGTTGGATCGCTGTTCGCTTACCCCGCCCACTCCCAATCTATTGCTGCCTCCGGAGTCCCAGCTGATGGCTAGAGGGAAAAAAACTTTAAATTCTTTCAGTGGGGCTTCAAAGGGCCACCCTACAGCTGATCAGTGTTAAAAGAAAACAAATGAATAGATTGATGCCTGCAAAAATAGAAAAAACAGCCCCTTTCAGCTTTAGCATAGGTCAATTACCATAAGTTGATTTGATCAGCCTCCGGACTCTCAGCTGATTTGCTCTCAGCTGTTTTGGGGAGGGCTCTGTTGCTAGCTAGCTGCAAAGAGGTAAATTCCTGGAGCAGATTTTTTTTCCCCTAGCTATGCTGAAAAAGCGAAATTGAAAGTAAAGCAGGGTGTTTGCTGCAACATGACAAAATGAGGCAGAGAGAGATTTCTTTTTCTTTTTTCACACCAAAAAAGGTAGGTGCAAAACTGCAAACAATGGGAAATTTAGGGCAAAAGAGGAGGTTCAAGATTTTAAAACACAAAAGGAAAAAAAGCTCTATTTAACTAGGGAATTGTAATAATTGAGATACTATTAATTGTATATTGTGTTGAAAGCAGAAATGGTTAAGTTGTGGTTTGGAGGAATATATGGGGGAAATTATTTGGTTTATTATTATTGGTAAATATAATTAATTGATTTGTAAGAAATTGGATTGCATGGAAATAATTGGAATATTCATGTTCATATTGATTAATATACAAAATAGTTATATAACTAATTGATTTATATTAAAATGTTGAATATGTATTAAACAACTGTATTACATAATTAACCAATGTGAGGATGGATATAAAAATAGTTGACAATGCAAAGGGGTATAATATAGAATAGAAGGGAAAAATTGAATTTGATTAAGATTAGACATGAGGATGAAGGATAATATTGGGTTTTTTTTAAAAATAGATGAGGAATAAATATGGTAAAAAGGAAATATATAAATTGTAAACTTAATTGAAATGACTAAACACTGTGTTGGAAGAACCTTCTGGGTTCTGCTCCAAGTGGGGAAAAAGACACTGGAAACATGGAGACTGCTTGGAAAGATGGTTTAATGGTGGACAGGATCACGTGGCTTGATGGGGCCCATTGTGTTAGTTTCGGTTGCTATTGTGTTGCAAATGTCCTTTGACAAAGGATTGACTTTCTGCCTCTGGCCCATTAACAAAGGGTGGGGGGCAGGAAGGTGGGAGCTGCTTTGTCTGTAAAATTTGCTTCTCCATTTCTCATCCAGGGAAATATAATATTCTGCCTTTTTAATATTTCCCAAAATATATTCTGCCTTTTTAATCTTTCCCAAAATATTTCATTCTTCTAGGAAAGGGGTGGGTGCTAACCTCCTACAACTGTTTAAATTTGTGAACCGGCCAAATACTCTGTTCAAAGAAAATACGTTGTATGTTTGTATGTGTGTTTCTAATTATTGCTATTTATTCATATTTGTTCTCTTTTATTCTTTAAAGTTTAACAATTCATTCTTTATCTTAATATCTTTATATTTGTTTGGGGTTGTCTTTCTTCCCTTTCATCTTTTTTATTGTACAGCAATCTTTCTCCTCAAACCTACCATCTGTCTTTTCTTTCCTTCTTACTTTCTCTTTCTCCCCCTCCTCTTCTCCTCCCTACTTCTTCCTTTCTCCTTCTCCTCCTCTCTTCCTCCCTCTCTTACCCTCATTCCTACTCTAATTTCCCTTCCCTTCCTTCATCCCTCTCTATTGCTGTATCCTTTTATGCATATGGACTACTCAGAGGGCTGAAAAAGTTATTTTTGACTGGTCCTCGCACTTTTGACCAGTCCTCGAATTTACGACTGTCCTCACATTTTACGTAATTTGCCCTATCTTATCACCATGTTGAAGAGAAGCAGTTGTGAAATGAGTGACATGGTTGTTAAGAATGCTGCACGGGCATAAATGTGAGGATGGTCATAAGTGTGAGGACCAGTCAAAAGTCCGAGGACCTGTCAGAAATGACTTTTTTCAGCCCTCTGAGTAGTCCCTATACACATAGCCATGGCCACCCGGTCACATGACCAGCTAGCCACGCCCACCCAGTCACATGACTTCCAAGCCACATCCACAAAACAAGCCACGCCCACAGAACCGGTAGTAAAAAAATTTAGAACCCACCCCTGGTTGGGGGTCACCACAACATGAGGAACTGTATTAAAGGGTTGTGGCATTAGGAAGGTTGAGAACCACTGCTCTATGTATCTCTATGGCTTCACTCGCATATGGACCTTTTCATGCTTTCCAAGGTGTTGTTTTCGGGAAAAACCTTTCCCACACTCCACACACAGGTATGGCTTCTCCCTTGTATGGCTTCTCCAATGAACCTGAAGCAGTGTTGCTGAGAGAAAACTTTTTCCACATTCCTCACATCTATAGGGCCTCTCTGTGTGCCCCTTCTGATGTCTCCGAAGTCTATAAGAATCCACAAATCGTTTCTCACATTCTGGGCATTGATAAGGTCTGTCTCCACTGTGAAGTTTCTGATGTCGAATCAGGTGTGACTTGTAGCCAAAACATCTCCCACATTCTGGGCATTGATGGGGTCTTTCTCCAGTGTGTAGTCTCTGATGTTGAATTAGGTATGATTTTCTGGCAAAACATCTCCCACATTCTGGGCACTTTTCATTTTTCTGCACACACTTGAAAGGCTTCTCTCCTTTGTGAATCCTCTCATGTTTTCTAAGATAATATTTGCAATGAAAAGATTTCTCACACTCCAGACATTTATATTTCTTCTCTAAGTGGATTCCCTGATGCATCACAAGTGAATCTTTCCAGGTAAAAGATTTCTCACACTCCAGACATTTATATTGCTTCTCTAAGTGGATTCTCTGATGAATCACAAGTGTATCTTTCCGGGTAAAAGATTTCTCACACACTGAGCATTTATGGCGTTTCTCACCCGTATGAGTTTGCCAGTGATTTCTAAGGGATGATGAATGAGCAAATGCTTTCCCGCAGTCTAAACATTTGAACTTTTTTTCCCCTCTGTGAACATTCTCATGATTTCTGAGGCTTTGTATTGTACGGAAAAATGTTCCGCACTCAATGCACATATAGGGCTTCACCCCTGTATGGATACTCTGATGTTCAAAAAGACGAGACTTTTTAGAAAAACATTTATCACAATCCTTACATTTATATAGTTTTTCTCCTATGTGCAGCCTTTGGTGTCTCCGAAGTTTAGCAGAGTCCACAAATCTTTTCTCACATTTTGGGCACTCATAGGGGCTTCCTCGGGTGTGAAGTTTCATATGTCGAATTTGTTGTGTCCTTCGGGAAAAACTTTTTCCACATTCTGGGCACTGATAGGGTCTTTCTCCGGTGTGAAGTCTCTGATGTTGAATTAGGGTTGACTTTCTGCCAAAACCTCTCCCACATTCTGGGCATTGATAGGGTCTTTCTCCGGTGTGAACTCTCTCATGTCGAATTAGACATGAGTTGTAGTCAAAACATCTCCCACATTCTGGGCACTGATAGGATCCTTTCCCAGTGTGAATTCTCTGATGTTTCAGCAGGTTTGATTTGCTGGAAAAACACTTCCCATATTCTATGCATGTTTTGCTCTCCTCCTTTGTGTGTGTTTTATTATGTTTGCAAAGAGATGTGCTCCGAGTGAAACATTTTCCACACTCTAAGCATTTATAAGGAATCTGCTGTTTGTGAATTTTCTCATGTTTTCTAAACAATTGTTTATAATGGAAAGATTTCCCACACTCCAGACATTGATAAGGTTTCCCTCTGGTGTGGATTTGCTGATGTTTAAGCAGCTGTGAGGTTTGAGAAAAGCACAGCCCACATTGCACACACTTGCAGGGCTTCTCTTCAGTCGGGCTATTCTGAGGCCAAGAAAGACGCCGTCTGTCAGGAAATCTTCCCCAGCACTTCCAGGATTCCTGAGATCTCTTTCCCTGGTGGATTCGCTGATGGGCTCCAAGGTCCGAGCCTTTAGCAAAACGTTCCCCACACTCTCCGCATTTGTAAGGCTTCAGTCCAGGGTGGCTCCGGAGATGTTTGGCAAAGCTCCAGAGTCCAGGAAAGGAGTTCCCACATAGAAAACACAGGTGGGATCCAGTCCCCGTGTGCAGTTTCTGGTGGATCAAAAGGAGGGACCGGTGAGCAAAGGATTTTCCACACTCGGAGCATTTTGAATGTCTCCGCTGATTTATCTGAGGGGACATTTGCCCACATTGTTCTCCCCTCTGCATATTTTCCAGGGGCTGCTCGTTTCCAGGGCTTTCCATCAAAGGAAACTCTAACAAGAACTTTGGCCAAAAAGTTGGAAGATGGGCAGGAGGATGGGCTCCAGCACGAGTCCAAAAGCTCAGAAGACGAAACTTCTGGTCCCGGTGACTGACCCAGATTGGATCCTGCAAGCAGAACTTCCTCCAAAGGTTTTCCTGCAGGATGAAGATAAAAGAAGTGAAGGAGAGAGAAAGATTTATTTTCTTCACCTCTCCAAATAGCCCAAACAGTAGCTGGAAGACCCCCTATATTTGTGGTCGTGAATCTATGGCACGCTTGTCAGAGGGGACGCACAGAGCCCTCTCTGTGGGCATATGCGCCGTCGCCCCAGCCGAGCTCCATCCTGTTTCTCCGTCGCGTTTCCCACCGTTATTTGCAGGGAAACAAAAATTTGTGGGACTATAAAAAATTCACTCTTATCAATTCCAACTTCTCGCGAAAGAAAAAGATCTCACAAAGTTGGAATTGATTGAGTAAATTTTTTTTTCACTCACATGCTGCACAATGGGGGAGACGGGGTTCCCTCCTCCTGAAGTCCATTACGACGTGGAGCCACAATGCAATCCTGGGTCATCTCAGCTTGTTCTGTCCTCCCGGATGTCAGTTGCTTTTCCTGCAGAGCTGCCTGTGTTGGGATGCCCCGCCTCCCCGCCAGCCAGCTGAACTTCGGAACGCTGCTCTTGGGCTCGTCGGTCTCCAGATGCCAGATTCCCATCACCCAGCACCAAGTCAGGAGTTCCTTCCCCCTGCCTGGGGGGGGGGGATAGAAACAGATGGAGGCAGAGAGAAAGAGAGAGAGGGAGAGAAAGGAGGGAGAGAAAGAGAGAAAAACAGACCGAGAGAGGGAAAGAAAGGGACGGAAAGAGAGAAAAAGAGAGGGAGGTAAACACAGAGAGAGAGAGAGAGGGAGGGAAGGAGAAATGATATTACAAAAGGTTTTCTTTTTTATTGTTGCTAAATGTAATCTTTCAAAAATAGAAAAAAAATGAAGGGCGATGAAAGTGCATTTATCACATAGTTCTAAACTGAACTATGCCTTGTTTATCATTTATTTTAAGTAGTAAAACCTCAGTACTCAGGTTAAATTGCCGTGTTGGCACTTTGCGATAAATAAGTGGGTTTTAGGTTGCAGTTTGTGCACTCGGTCTCTAAAAAGTTTGCCATCACGGCCCTATATGTACCCAGGAACGGCCCCCAATGCCTTTATTCCCTCCCCACAGAATCAAAGCAATGCTCGGATCCTCCCTGCAGAGCTGGCCTCCCATTCCCTTTTCTTAGCATGACGAGAGGGATGGCTGAGTCCCTGTTGCTCCCCATTTGCTTACCTAAATTGGGGGTGATCCCTGCCTTTTCCTTGGGAGTGGGGGGGTGCGTTGATGCTACATGATGTGAGACAAACTGCAAGGACCCTCCATAGGATTTGTATGTGCCAGGTAGATCTAATTCTGTACAGAGTACAACCTATGTAGGTATTCATGGACACTTATTTTTTAGGCTAGCACAGATTGAATACGTCTTCCTCCTGGAATGGTCTCCTATGGTTCCTTTATAGTTTAGAGAGGATGCAAGTACATTGCTCGGGGCCAGTAATGCAGTTTGAACACAATGAACCTAAAGAGGAAGAGGGATGGAAGCCTGTCACTTTTAGAAGAAAACAACATCCGAGAGCAAACATTGCTGTCATGTTCTCTGCATGGCTGGGGTGATGGGCTGTTTTCTACAATAAAGCAAGGTCATGCGCACACTTGAAAGTAAACCAGGAAGCCAGTAATTGGGCAGTTTGTCTGGCAATATGCAGTTGTAAAGCTTGTAACAATTCTGGGTGGTTAGAAGGCTGAGAAAAGTAACAAGGAGTTAGGCAACTTGCAGACCTCAGCTCAAAGACAGGAGTAGAGATGGCCTGCAGCCAATAAAAATGTGCCTTAGATAACTCCCGAGGCTTCCATTAGCCAAGGCTTAGGAATAGGGATAACTGGAGACCAATTGAACAAATTGTGGAATTATCACTAAAATGTCTATTATTAGATGATGTTTCTTATTATTCCGTCTTCTCCTTTAGTGAAAATGTAGAAAGCTTTCTTAATCCTTTGTTCTTGGCTCTTGGCATTTTGGCTAGGAGCCCCTTTCCTTGGAGTAGGTCAATAAAAAGCAATCAAAACCCGCACCTCATGTCTGGCGTCTTCATTGGCCTCTGCACCAGGCTCAGACCCAAACTGGGGGGCAAAAAGGGGGTCATGTGACAGCTGGGTGGGAGTGAGTGCCCTCAAGTTGGCCATGCCCACCCAGATTTTGTGGCTTTCGGTGTTTTCCTTTCTGTGGGAAATGGGTGCAAATGGCTCTTTGAGTGTTTAAGGTTGCAGACCCCTGGTATAGGGTCTCCTGCTTGAGCAGGGGGCTGGACTAGAAGACCTCCAAGGTCCCTTCCCGCACTATTCTGATGGACAAAACCCACCAACCAGGGGCTGACACTTCACAGCCTCCTTCAGAGCAAAACTGGGAAAATGATGAGGTTTTTTTTCAGCTTCTTCCCAGCTTTGTAGAAACAAAAGTAAACAATTGAAATACTAAGATAAAAGCAAAGAACATCAATTCTTCTCCATTTAGGTGACAGGGAAAGAAAGTGGATCTTTTCTCCCTTGGGAGGAAATGAGCTCAATTCAAGCAATAAAGAAAACCCTCCACCCCCGATTGAAGGGAGGCGGCGGCTGTTTCCTGCATGGACCCCATAATCCCCCCTGAGACCCTGGAAAGAGAAGCCCCGCCCTTTGCCCTCCGTGGGGCGGGGCTTCCTCTCTCCCCCCCCCTTTGCCCAGAGGCTCCCCGTCCAGCCCCGCCTCCACCCGGGACCCTCCTGGCACCCCTGGCTCAGCGGGCACTCAGCGGGGCGACCTTCCTCCGGGCAGCCCCAGGGAGAGCGGGAGCCCCACCTGCCCGGAGCGGGGCCGAGGAGCAGCCTTGCCGGACAGCCAAGAATTCGCCCAGCCGCAAGTGGGGAAACCACAGAGAGGGGAGGAAGAACAACAGGACGTTCCTAGAGAGGCCCCACGGAGGCTTCTCCCCGCCTTTTCCGGTCCCCGTTTTCTCCCTGGGAGGCGTGAGACGCTCTAGCCAGTCTTTCTTCTCCCAGGAGCTGCTACAGTTTTGGGGTCTGGCAAGCGCCGCTTCCCCCTCGGAGGGAGCAGGAGGAGCCGCTTCTTTCCCAGCCGGCCGGAGTCCAGAGAGGCTTCTTCCCGGATTGTTTGGGGAGGGGGGAGGACTTGGACGCGGGGGAGGCTACAATTTCCCCCTTTTGTGCCCTTCGGGGCGTCAGGAAACACCGTCCCATAAGCTTTGCTTTCATGGTGGTTTGCTGACTGTGGGTAACTGGTCGGTTTGTATAACTTTCAAGCCCCGAATGAGCAAACCTTCAGAAGAAGAGTTGGGAGGGAGCTCTGAGGTCATCTAGCCCAACCCCCTGCCTTAGCAAGTGATCTTACTACCCCATCCCAGACAAGGGACTTCTTCTGAAAACCCTCCACTGATGGAGCACCCACAACTTTTGGAGGGAAGCCGTTGCACTGGTTAATGGTTCTCTCAGGAAATTCTCCTTAGTTCTGGGCTGGATAATCCCCTAGTTTATTTTCCAGCCATTGCTTCTTGTTCTGCCTTCGGGTGCTTTGGAGCATAGGTTGTCCCCCTCTTCTTTCTGACAGCTTCTCCAATATTGGAGGGCTGCCATCCTGTCACTTCCAGTCCTTCTCTTCGTTCCACGAGACATAATCAGTTCCTGCAACCTTTCCTCTTATTCACTTATTCCTCTTATCCACTCCCCTACTTACCTTTCCTGTTCTTCCCTGCACCCTTACTAGGCTCAACATCATTTTTATACCATGATACAAAATGTACAAAACCCCAAAGATGAACTTCAGCCCAATCTGGAATTGGTAAATGAGTTCATGAATGAACGGGTGGAAAAAGCTTAAACGTCTTGTCTCGCCTTTTCCCAGTTCTGGGAGGGAAAAGAGGGAGGGAGAGGCTCCCGGCTTCTCTGGATTCCGCCCGGCTGGGAAAGAAGCGGCTCGCCCAGCGACCTCCGAGGGGGAAGAAACTGCAACCCAGGGCCGGATTTTCCTATAGGCTAACTAGGCTTCAGCCTAGGGCCTCAAGATCAAGAGGGGCCTACATTCAGATTGTTAGCAAAATTAAAATTACACTTTCACTATAGGTGAAAGGGCCTCATAAGTGGAATAGCCTAGGGCCTCTTTTCATCTAAATCCGGCCCTGCTGCAACCACTCCTTGTCAGGTGGTAGGAGAGGAAGGAGGGAGCAGAGGGTCTTTCCACACTCTGCAAGGGAGGAAATCGGAGCTGGAAGGGGCGGGGCTAAGCCTCCAAGGCAAGGGGTCTCCAACCTTGGCCACTTTTAAGACTTGTGGACTTCAACTCCCAGAGCAAAGCTGGCTGAGGAACTCTGGGAGTTGAAGTCCACAAGTCTTAAAGTGGCCAAGGTCGGAGACCCCTGCTCCAAGGACCTCTCTAGGAAGCTTTTCTCGTTGTCCCCCCCCCCATGTGTCTGGGAGCTAAATTGGCGGGAATTTTGATGCTGTTTTCCCAGTTGCAGCATTTTGGGTGGCTGGGCATATTCTGGGCGTAGGGGCAGGTGGGGCTCCTGCTCTTCCTGGGGGCGCCAGGAGGGCTTCTCCCCTCCAGGAGGAAGGTAACCCTGAGTCCCCACCTCGGCCTGGAAATCACAAAGGGCCGGTTTGCAGTGCCTCTGCCAGCAACAATAGAACGCAGGGGGCCACCCCTTCAGCCCCCCATTTTTGCTGGTAGAGGGCTGTTAAAACTAAAAACAAAACAAAAGGAGAAACGTTTCCCTTTTTGCATTTGAGCATGCAAGAAGGGGCAAGAAAGGAGTAAGGGAAAGACGAAGAAAAAGAAGGGAAGATGAGAAGATTGCAAGAAAGGAAAAATAAGGAAAGCGGGGAAGGAAGAAGAAATTAGAATGAAGAGGGGAAGGAAGGAAGGAAGGTTAGTTATAATGAGAGTGAGGGAGAGTCTCAGGGAAGTTACCTGCCTTAGCGCTTGGCCACAAGGGGTGTCTTCCCGACATGAGTTGCGTGTCATGTGCATCATGGCCATGCCCACCCCCACCCCTGTGGTCCAGCACATTGCGGCCCACAATTAAATCGAGTTTGACACCCCTGGACTAGACATAACCAGTTTGTGCAATCATTCCTCTGATGTTTTCGCATCCAGTCCCCTAATCATCCTTGTTGCTTTTCCCTGCACCCTTATTAATTTCAACATCTGTTTTGTATCGTGATACAAAACATTCAAAACCACAAAGATGAAGTTTGACCCGATCTGGAAGTTTTAAAAAAGTTCATTGAATAAACTGTTTGAAAACAATTGGGCGGTTGTTACAGTTGCACTGGGAGCTGAAAGCAGATTTATATTCTGGGGTTAGAATTAGGTTGTTATTTATTTATTCATTTAATTATTTCTTTTCTCAGCCAATCCGAGCCCTTAAAAACAAGCAGATTTCAACCATCCACAACAAAACAATACAGAGCAATTAATTATTTTCAAAGTAGTAGATTAAAGCCACAACTTTTATCTTCATATTTCAAACAAATGTTTCCTTATTTTGGCTGCCTCTAGTAATCCTCTCCCTTTTGTTTTAGAATAAAGAAGTCTGAAAAATGGCATTCAAAGCTTCAAAAAGGGGTGGTAAACTGTAACTCTTTAAATCTATATATATATAAAAGCAAAAACCACTTGCGCGTTTTCTCTAGAACCATAAAGCCTACAAATTTGAAATTTGCCACTTATGTTCCTTTTGGCTTCTAGGTGCTCAGTAAGAAAGGATTTTTCGAAATGACCATCAGATCATTAGTATTTCCTATATTATTATTAACACACTGTGATGCTAAGGAGTTGTGCTCCCCCTGCCCATCTCAAAAGAAATCTATTCCAAATGCAAAACAAGCAGGAGTTTCACTTTCAGTTTTACTTTCACAGCAGCAAGCAGTTTTACTACAGAACAGCTGAGCTAAACCACACCCAGCCCCCTTCCTGTCTCCTCTTTGCTCACACAGCAAATACTGTTTGAGTTTCCAAACACCCCTCAACTCTCATACGCAGGCAGGATGCTAACCAGATGAATACCGATGGATGCTGTGGGCTGGGACATTTTAATCCCCCTCCCTCTCCGTTCCAACTGCCAGTTGCATTATAGTAACACACTCTGATGCTACGGAGTTACACATTCTACATTTAAGTTTCAGGCTGCAAGTATCAATTTATCAAGCCTGAGCACATAGTTTCGTAGCGAAGCACGGGTGTCCAGCTAGTAGTCTCATAAATTGTTTAAGAAATGAAGGGCACAGCTTATTGTCTGTTTGAAAAATAAATTCCAAAACGGCTGTTTTATCCAACAATGACATGGTTTCGACCCTGCCTCCCAGCTTCAGCTCACTAGTTATCTTGGAAGCTTGGCTTCTAAAACTGCTTGCAGGCTGTTGCTGTTATCGGAGGATCTTGAGGGATGATTCTGGGACTTTCCTTTAACCTCGGAAAGTCAAGCAGACAAAAGGAAGCCTGTCCCTTCTGTTGTTAAGTTGAAAAAATGACAGTCCAGAGAGAGGAGATTCTCTGGGCGTGTCAGCTGCAGGCCATGTCACCGGACATCTAAAAAAGAGTGTGGAAGTTTTTGAACTTTAGTATTGGAAAACAATACCGAGATTATCACAGATAGCTAAATAATTGCAAGTCCACCAGTTGCACATATGGTACTTTAGTTTCAAATTCTCAGTCTGTTGTTCAATTCCAAATCTCATTTCGCCTTTCAATCTTAATTAACTCTACATACAAAAACGATGAAGCAGTCAATCCCTCTGCATTCAGTTGACCTCTCGTCTCACCCTTCACTCTGATTTTTCTGATGTTTTGCTTTTGAACAAAACATTATCGCACTCTATACATTTCTATGGCTTCGCTCGTGTATGGATCTTCTGATGATATGTAAGGTGATGTTTTTGAGAAAAGCATTTTTCACACTCTCCACATTTGTATGGCCTTTCCCCCGTGTGGATTCTCTGATGAACCCGTAGCGGTGCTGCCGTGATAAAACATTTTTCACACTCCCCACATTTATAGGGCTTGTCTCCTGTGTGCCCCTTCTGATGTCTCCGAAGTTCAGCAGATTCCACAAATGTTTTCTCACATTCTGGGCATTGATAGGGTCTTTCTCCGGTGTGTATTTTCTGATGTCGAATTAGATTTGACTTCCTGCCAAAACATTTCCCACATTCTGGGCACTTTTCATTTTTCTGCACACACTTGTAAGCCTCCTCTCCTGCGTGAACCTTCTTGTGGTTTGTAAGATGTCTCTGGCAACGAAAAGATTCCCCACACTCCGAGCATTTATAGGGTTTCTCTCCTGTATGTATTCGGCAGTGATTTCTAAGGGCAAATGAAGAAACAAATTCTTTCCCACAGTCTAAACATTTGAATTTTTTTTCTCCTCTGTGAACATTCTCATGACTTCTGAGGATGAATATTGTACGAAAAAATGTTCCACACTGGATGCACTGATAGGGCTTCTCCCCTGTGTGTATACTCTGATGTCGAAAAAGACTTCCCTTAAAAAAAAAACATTTCTCACAATCCTTACATTTATAGAGTTTTCCTCCTGCGTGTGTGCTTTGGTGTTTCCGAAGTGCGGATAAACTCGCATATTGTCTCTCACATTCTGGACATTGATAGGGTCTTTCTCCAGTGTGAATTCTCTGATGTTGCAGCACCCAGAATTTGCTGGAAAAACATTTCCTACATTCTGGGCATGTTTTGCTTTCCTCCTTTCTGTGTGTTTTCTTATGTTGGCAAAGAGTTGAGCTCTGAGTGAAACATTTTCCACACTCAAAGCATTTATAAGGACTCTGTCTTGTGTGAATTTTCTCATGTTTTCTAAACAATTGTTTATAATGGAAAGATTTCCCACACTCCAGACATTGATAAGGTTTCTCTCTGGTGTGGATTTGCTGATGTTTAAGCAGCTGTGAGGTTTGAGAAAAGCACAGCCCACATTGCACACACTTGCAGGGCTTCTCTTCAGCCTGGCTGTTCTGAGGCCTAGAAAGACGCCGTCTCTCAGGAAATCTTCCCCAGCACTTCCAAGATTCCTGAGATCTCTTTCTCTGATGGATTCGCTGATGGGCTCCAAGGTCCAAGCCTTTAACAAAACGCTCCCCACACTCTCCGCATTTGTAAGGCCTCAGTCCAGGGTGGCTCCGGAGATGTTTGGCAAAGCTCCACATTGCAGGAAAGGAGTTTCCACATAGAAAACACAGGTGGGATCCATTCCCCGTGTGCAGCTTCCGGTGGATCAAAAGGAGGGACCAGTGAGCAAAGGATTTCCCACACTTGGAGCATTTTGAGTGTCTCTCCTGATTCCTCTGAAGGGACCTTTGGCCAAAGTGTTCCCTTCTCTGCATTGTTTCCAGGGGCTGCTCACTTTAAGAGTTTTCTATCTGAGGAAACTCAAACAAGCAGAACTTTGGCCAAAAAGTTGGAGGATGGGCTCCAACACAAGTCCGAAAGCTGAGAAGAAAAAACCTCCGGTCCCGGTGACTGAGCCAGATTGGATCCTGCAAGCAGAACTTCCTCCAAAGGTTTTCCTGGTGGCACCTGCAGGATGAAGATAAAAGAAGTGAAGGAGAGAGGATGATTTATTTTCTTCGGCTGTCCAAATAGCCTAAATAATAGCTGGAAGACCCCCTATATCAGTCCACCCATCTTCAAGCTTCCAAGGTTGAGAAACACTGCCCTATATGAATTCTGATGTGAAATAAACTTCAAAGAGATCCTCCTATAGGATTTGTATGTGCCTGGTAGATCTAACTGTGTACAGAGTACAACCTATATAGGTATTCATGGACACTGTTCTTTGGGCCACCAGAGACTGTAATATGGGCTCCTCCAAGGATGGCTTCCTACTGTTGCTTTATAGTTTAAGTAAAAAAATTCCTAACAGAGGGGACAATACTTTTTTTTTTTAACCTCATCGTTTATATGGGTTGGCAAAATTATTGAATTAACACATTTTTTCCTCCACTGTCATATTCAATCCTTTTCAGTCCATTTGAGGCCACTGCGGCTGTCCTGCTCAAGGCCACTGACCATCCTGAATCTCCTCCTCTTCCTCTCTTCCCTCAGCTCCTTCTTTCTCCCTTCTCTCAGTTACAGTTCCTTCTTCCTTTCCTTTTCCCTCCTAATTGGCTTGCTCTACTACTTGCCAGCTTCCTTTGTTAACAAAGAGCTTCTTTAAAAAAATGAACCTCAAAGAAGAAATCCAATACACCCACGCTGAACACAAGAAGGAAGAAACAGCTTCCATTAAAAAAACGGACCTTATATATGAATATAAAGAGGAAGACCGATGGACACCTGTCAGTTTTAGAAGAAAACATCCAAGAATAAACCCCCTTCTGTGTATCCAATCCACTCCAATGAAGCCTTTCTGGAACTGAACAATTACTTTCATGGTCTCCCCTGGAGGGAACTATGCACCCACAAAAGAGCAGTCTTCAATCGTTTCTTAAAAAGAGGCAAAATCAAGCATTTCTGTGTGGGGAAGAAAATATCCCAGTCTTCCCTAGGGAAAATAATGGCGAGTATCAGTGATAGGCGATTCAATTCTTAGGGGAAGAGAAACTATAGTCCGCAGAGCAGATAACCAAGCTAGGCAGGTATGTTATCTCCCTGAAGCAAAAATCAAAGATGTAACTGAGAGCCTTACTAAAATAATCAAAAGCCCATAGAGGGTTCCTGCCAAGGGATGAATGGTACCTCACAAGTACTGGAAAGAATATATTCGGAAAACGACGGGCTCATCTTATCAAAAGGGCTTTAATCTAAAATAGGGGAGGAAATGGGGGGGGCAATCTTCACGACCTTTGGAACCTAATTCTAAGCAAAAGCCACTAGATAAAAACATAATGAGATAAGTCACCTGTCCGAAATGGTATCGGATCTCCTGCTTGAGTTGGACTAGAAGACCTTCCAGGTCCCTTGGCACATCACAGCCTCCTTCAGAGCAAAACGAGGAAAATACCGGTAATGGTTTTTGTTTCAGATTCTACTCAGCTTTGCAGAAAGAAAAGTAAATCAAGAGCCTTGATAGTACGGTGGTCTAATGCACCCTGTTATTAACACAGCTGCCTGCAATTACTGCAGGGTTCGAATCTCACCAAGGCTCAAGGTTGACTCAGCCTTCCATCCTTTATAAGGTAGGTAAATTGAGGACCCAGTTTGTGGGGGCAATAAGCTGATTTTGTATAAATATACAAAAGGATGAAGGCTATTGCTTAGCGCATTGTAAGCCGCCCTGAGTCTCCGGAGAAGGGCGGCATATAAATCAAATTTAAAAAAAATAAATGATTGAAATACTAAAACAAAAGCAAAGAATTCTTAGTCATTTTTCTCCATTTAGGTGACAGGGAAAGAAAGTGGATCTTTTCCCCGTTGGGAGGAAATGAGCTCAATTCAAGCAATAAAGAAAACCCTCCACCCCCGATTGAAGGGAGGAGGCGGCTGTTTCCTGCACTGACCCCATAATCCCCCCTGAGACCCTGGAAAGAGAAGCCCCGCCCTTTGCCCTCCGTGGGGCGGGGCTTCCTCTCCCCCCGCCCCCTTTGCCCAGAGGCTCCCCGTCCAGCCCCGCCTCCACCCGGGACCCTCCTGGCACCCCTGGCTCAGCGGGCACTCAGCGGGGCGACCTTCCTCCGGGCAGCCCCAGGGAGAGCGGGAGCCCCACCTGCCCGGAGCGGGGCCGAGGAGCAGCCTTGCCGGACAGCCAAGAATTCGCCCAAAACACCGCAAGTGGGAAAAAAGAACAAAAGTCCCCGAAATTCAGCCGTACGGAGGGGAGGTGGGGGGGAGAACGAGAGGAGCTTCCTAGAGAGGCCACTAGAAACCTTTCCCCGCCTTTTCCGGCTCCGCTTTCCTCCCTGGGAAGAGTAGGGGGAGACGCTCTAGCCCCTCCTTCCTCGGGAGCGGCTGTAGTTTCCCCCTCGGAGGCCGTTGGGCGAGTCGCCTCTTTCCTGGCCGGGCGGAGTCCAGAGGAGGGAGGGGCCTTTTCCTCTCTCCCTCCCCCTCCCCCCCCAGGATTGGGAAGGGGCGACCGGGGATCCCTGCTTCCCCCAAAGGTTGCGGGGGGGGGACTTGCAGGCGGGATCGGGCGCTGGGACCCCTCATCCGCCCCCTGGCAAGGCTGAAACGGCTGGGGAGGATGGGCTCCGCAGTAGGGAGGCGGGTGAGATCGGGAGGATCTGCCGAGTGCAAAGAGGCTGAGATGATGGATCGGAGACAGACCGACATTAAACTAGGATTGCCTTTCAGTCCGTTCATTGCTGGCCGGCCGGTCTCCCTGCAGCAGAGGCAGCCCTGGAAACCTCCCTCCTCCTCCTCCCACTTAGGTGCAAAGGGCGAAGGTTTAACCGCCTTCCTTGCCTTTGAGCCCTTCCTTCCTAAGGAGCTTCTCCTCCCCTGGGGGGCTCCTCTTCCCAGGTGTGTGGTTGGGAAATGGAGAACTGGGAGGGGGAAGCAGCAAGTGGATGGAGCCATGGAGGTTTCCCAGTTGTAGAAAAGTCCCCCTGTTGTGCACCTCGGATCATGGGGGAAACACGTGTCAGGGACGTAACCCTTTCCAAGTGACAGGTCAGAAAGCTGACAGAACAACAGAGTTGGAAGGGAGCTTGGAGGTCCTGTAGCTCAACCTCCTGTCCAAGCAGGAGCTCCTATGCATTCACAACTTTTGGAGGCAAATAGTAGTACAAAGGAGCCTTGGTAGTACAGTGGTCTAAAGCACCCTGTTATTAAGACCAGCTGCCTGCAATTACTGCAGGTTCGAATCTCGCCAGGCTCAAGGTTGACTCAGTCTTCCATCCTTTCTAAGGTGAGGTAAATTGAGGACCCAGTTTGTGGGGACAATAAGCTGACTTTCTATAAATATACAAAAGGGTGAAGGCTGTTGCTTAACGCATTGTAAGCCGCCCTGAGTCTCCGGAGAAGGGCAGCATATAAATCAAATTAAAAAAAAATAAAAATAGTTCCACTGATTAATAGCAGTAAATGTTAGGAAATTTCTCCTTAGTTCTAGGCTGATTAGAAACTAATCTCCCCTTGATTATTTTCCAGCCATTGTTTCTTGCTCAACCTTCAGGTTCCCCCCACCCCTAATCTTTGTGACAGTTTCTCAACTATTAAAAGGCTGCCATCCTGTCACTCCTAGTCCTCCTCTTCATTTGACTAGACTAGGGGTGGCAAACTCAAGGCCCATGGGCCGAATCCAGCCCACAGGTTGCTTAGATCTGGTCCGTGGGGCTTGCCTGGAAATCGCAAAGGACCGATTGGCCACCAGAACTTCGGGGAAGACCAGTTGGCTGGTGCACATGCCAGGAATCGGAAGATCATCTTCCCAGTCTGCGTATGTGCACCAGGCAGCTGCTCTTCCGGTTTCCGGAGCTCCTGTGCACGTGAAGACCAGCTGGCCGGTGTGCAGGAACCCAGAAGAGCAACGGACGATGGCTCACTGCTTTTCCGATTTCTGGCACATGAGTGCTGACGGGCGTTCCCATTTCGGCACTTGGTGCCAAAAAGGTTCACCAACACTCTCCTATAGCATTCTAGACAAGTGACTGCCTAGACTCTCCTTAAAAGCCTCCACTGATGGAGCCCTCACAACTTTTGGAGGTAAGCAGTTCCACTGATCAATAGTTCTCTTAGGAAATTTGTTCTGTCCCCGTTCCACTCACGCACCCCCACAGACGGCCCGGAGTTAATAAGCCACACGACAAAATTCTTTGAAAATAAAGCTGGCAGCAACCCAGTGGCTAGCTGCCAATTCAGACTTTACTCACACAAAACAAAGATTAGACTGCCAGCATTCCGATAAAACAGGCAGAGTTTTCAACAATACAAGGATTAATCCAAAGGCAGTCCGATAAAGCAGGCAAAGTCCAGTAATGCAGAGATCATGGATTATTTCTAGTTTTTGCTCGTCACAAACTGAACCGGCCACCACATCCACATTTATACCCTGTGGGGTGTGGTCCAGTGACTCAGCTAATCTCTGGCACGCCTTCCCCTCTGCTGCGCACGCTTCTCCCTGCGCCTCTGGCGAGGGTCCAGCCAGCACTTATCTCCTTTGTCGCTGTCCACCTGTGGCTGCGGGGACATGCTTGGCTCTGAGCCTATCTTTTGGCCTTCGGTGTCCTCCGGAGGCATTGCCAGAGAGGAGGGTCCTGGAGAGGGAGGCCTTGCCAACTCCTCTTCCTCACTCTCAGAGTCTGCATCTGTCGATAGCCCAGGCTCAGGCAATGGAGCCACAACAAAATTGTCCTTATTTCCAGGTTGTGTCTCTCCATCAGTTTCCAGCCATTTCTTCTTCAGCCTTCAGGTGCTTTGGAAAGTAGGTTGTCCCCCTCTTCTTCATGACAGTTCTCAAATATTGGAATGCTGCCATCCTGTCACTCCTAGTTCTACTCTTCCTTCGACTAGACATAAGCAGCAACCTTTCCTCTTATGCTGTAGCCTCCAGTCCCCTACTTGTCTTTCTTGCTCTTTCCTGCACTCTTACTACCCTCAACATCTTTTTTGTATCGTGATACAAAATGTACAAAACCACCAAGATGAACTTTAGCCCAGTCTGGAATGTTTAAAGAAGTTCATGAATAAACGGTTTAAAAATGCTTGGACGGTTGCAAAGAAACTCCAGGGGTAGGACCTAAATTTTAATCTGACTTTGCCTTGCCCGTTTTGGAAAGAAGAATGATATCGGGGTCAAGACGGATATCAGCTGTTCAAGAGAGGCTGAATCAGGAAAGAAAACCCAGAAGAGTTCTAGAATTCTTACTTTATTGATATAGGCTAGATTGACAGAATCCTAAGATCAGAATCAGTTTCAATTTCTCTCTGTTGTTCAATTCCAAATGTCATTTTGCCTATTTTAAATCTCTTAACTCTGCATGTGAAAAATATGAAACAGTCAACCTCTCTGCAGTTGATCTCTTGACTTCACCTTTATTGCCCATGTTCTGTGCCAAGACTCACAAAGGTGTTTTGTATCCTTTCCGTAGGGACTTGAAATATGGTTTTTCAAAAGTCTACATTACCTTTATTGTATCATAAAAAAAACATGCCATCCAAGCCTCAAGTCAGCTCTTCTCTTCTGAATGGGAGACCACCAGACCTTTGGGGAGGGGGGAAAAATGGGGGGGGGAGAAAGATGGGCATCTCCTGTCATTTAGGCGCAATGAAAAGAGAAGACAATTTCCATGAGATCCTTTACCGTAGGAGCCTGAACAGACCTCCTTGAATTTACAACTGAACCAGAAGATTTGATAGATGATTAGAGTGAAGAAACTGTAGAACTTGGTTTTTCTATCTGACAACAGCTGCAAAGCTCTCTTCACACAGAGATGGAAGGACTCACATATACCCAGAATGGAAGAATGGATGGGGAAGTTGACTGCTTTGAGTAAAGAAAACTATTTAGATTTCCTTCTACTTGGAAACCACTCTTGGATTTGCTTGTAATTGAAAGAAATGAAATTTAAACCTTGGGTTTTTATGGATATACATGTTTATAATGATAAATGTAGTTTATTATGGTTTATTCTAATTCAAAGAGCTATTGAGACTTAGGATTTTTACCTGTAGTGAAGAAAGTTGGAAGTTACTTTTTCTCTTTAGCTTTTCCCCCCTTTTTGTCTGCACACTCCAATTTTGCTTTTCCCTCCCTCCCCCTTCCCTTTTTTTCCACTTCTTTCTCCTTGGTTTTCTTGGACTTTGTTTTTCTAAAATTTAACAAAGTTTGCAAACTTTTTATGATTTTCAGGGGTTGATCCACTATGGAAAACTGCTCCACCATGAGGGCATAATGGGCGTTTTCCCATGTGATTTCTCTGATATGTCGCTCTTGAGCAAAACTTTATCACACTCAATGCATCTCTATGGCTTCATTCCTCTATGGACCTTTTGATGATTTCTAAGGTTTCGTTTTCAGGTGAAACTTTTACCACACTCCCCACATTTATAGGGCCTCTTCCCTGTGTGCCCCTTTTGGGGTCTCTGAAGATCAGCAGACTCCCCAAATCTTTTCTCACATTTTGGCATTGATAGAGTCTATCTCTGGTGTGAAGTCTCTGGTGTCGAATTAGGTGTGACTTTTCAACAAAACATCTCCACATTCATTTGACTTCACCTTGTATTCTCCATGTTACTTTTCTAAAAACTCTCAATTTATCATCTAGAGGTAGTCCTCTAATTACGACCACCATTGAGCCCAAAATTTATGTTGTTAAGTGAAACGCTCGTTAAGTGAGTTTTCCCCATTTTACGACCTTTCTTGCCACAGTTGTTAAGTGAATCACTGCAGTTGTTTAGTTAGTCACATGGTTGTTAAGTGAATCTGGCTTCTCTCTTTGACTTTGGTTGTGAAAAGGTCGCAAAAGGGGATCGGGTGACCCTGGAGCACTGCAACCGTCAGAAATGTGAGTCAGTAGTTAAGTATCTGAACTTTAATCACGTGACCATGGGGATGCTGAGAGATGGTCATCAGTCATTTTTTTCAGTGCCACTGTAACTTCAAACGGTCACTAAATGAACCCTCTTTTCATTCATTCATTCATTCGTCCAATTGATATGCCGCCCTTCTCCGAAGACTCAGGGCGGCTGCATTATAGCAATAGCCTGCATACTTTTATGTATATACCTGCTTATTAGGGCTTTCGGGGGGCCCTAAGCGGTGTTGTTCTATACAAAGCTGCCTTATTGCCCCCACAATCCGGCTCCTCAATTTACCTACCTCGAAAGGATGGAAGGCTGAGTCAACCTTGAGCCTGGTGAGATTTGAACTCGCACTAATTGCAGGCAGCTGGCAGCTAACTGCTAGCACTTAACAGCACTTAGTCCGCTGTACCACCGAGGCTCCCTTTTTCTTTTTAAATTCTTAGAATCATAGGGCTGCAAGGGAGCCACCACAGAATAACAGAGCTGTATTCTTCTAGTCCTACCTTCCCTGCCCAAGGCAGGAGTCCTTATACGGTTCCAGACAATTTCACATTAGATATTAGGTTTTCACACTCATATCAGATTTCCATATTCACGTCTTAGAATTAAATTTTTACAAAATTGTAACAAAATTTAACTTGGCAAGAAAATTTCCAAGGAGGCAATTTTAACGGAGAAACACTAGAAGGCAAGACGTTCCACTTGGCAAGGAAAAGTATTCTCATCTTATACACCTGTAAGGTTTTCCTCCTGTGTGGATTTTTCATGTGCATCTGAAGATCTGATGATCAGATAAAATTTTTTGCCACATTCTAAGCACTGATAAAAGTTTCTCTCCAGTAAGAATTCATTGATGCTGAAAGAGTATTTTTCCAGGCAAACCATACATCACACTTCAAACATTTAAAGTGCATTTACCTATAGCAGTGGTTCTCAACCTTCCTAATGCTGCGACCCTTTAATACAGTTCCTCATGTTGTGGTGAGCCCCAACCAGGGGTGGGTTCTAAATTTTTTTTACTACCGGTTCTGTGGGCGTGGCTGATTTTGTGGGCGTGGCTTGGAGGTCATGTGACGGTGGGCGTGGCTAGCTGGTCATGTGACCGGGTGGCCATGGCTATGTGTACTCAGAGGGCTGAAAAAAGTCATTTCTGACAGGTCCTCGGACTTTTGACTGGTCCTCACACTTATGACCATCCTCACATTTATGCCCGTGCAGCATTCTTAACAACCATGTCACTCATTTCACAACTGCTTCTCTTCATCATGGTGATAAGATAGGGCAAAAAACGTAAAATGTGAGGACAGTCGTAAGTTCAAGGACTGGTCAAAAGTGCGAGGACCAGTCAAAAATAACTTTTTCAGCCCTCTGAGTAGTCCATATGCATAAAAGGATACAGCAATAGAGAGGGATGAAGGAAGGGAAGGGAAATTAGAGTAGGAGTGAGGGTAAGAGAGGGAGGAAGAGAGGACGAGAAGGAGAATGGAAGAGGAAGAAGGGAGGAGAAGAAGAGAGGGGGAAGAAAGTAAGAAGGAAAGAAAAGAGAGAGGTGGTAGGTTTGAGGAGAAAGACTGCTGTACAATAAAAAAGATGAAAGGGAAGAAAGCCAACCCCAAACAAATATAAAGATATTAAGATAAAGAATGAATTGTTAAACTTTAAAGAATAAAAGAGAACAAATAGGAATAAGTAGCAATAATTAGAAACACACATACAAACATACAATGTATTTTCTTTGAACAGAGTATTTGGCCGGTTCACAAATTTAAACAGTGTATAGTCATTTCAATTAAATTTACAATTTCTATATTTCCTTTTTGCCATATTTATTCCTCAATTTTTAAAAAAAACCAATATTATCCTTCATCCTCATCTCTAATCTTAATCAAATTCAATTTTTCCCTTCTATTCTATATTTTACCCCTTCGCATTGTCATCTATTTTTATATCCATCCTCACATTGGTTAATTATGTAATTATGTAATACAGCTGTTTAATACAAATTCAACATTTTAATATAAACCAATTAGTTATATAACTATCTTTTTTGTATATTAATCAATATGAACATGAATATTCCAATTATTTCCATGCAATCCAATTTCTTACAAATCAATTAATTATATATACCAATAATAATAAACCAAATAATTTCCCCCATATGTTCCTCCAAACCACAACTTAATCATTTCTGCTTTCAACGCAATATACAATTAATAGTATCTCAATTATTACAATTCCCTAGTTAAATAGAGCTTTTTTTCTTTTGTGTTTTAAAATCTTGAACCTCCTCTTTTGCCCTAAATTTCCCATTGTTTGCAGTTTTGCACCTACCTTTTTTGGTGAGGAAAAAGAAAAAGAAATCTCTCTCTGCCTCATTTTGTCACGTTGCAGCAAAGACCCTGTTTTACTTTCAGTTTCGCTTTTTCAGCATAGCTAGGGGAAAAAAATCTGCTCCAGCAATTTACCTCTTTGAACAGAGCCCTCCGCAAATCAGCTGAGAGCAAATCAGCTGAGAGTCAGGAGGCTGATCAAATCAACTTATGGTAATTAACCTATTTCTATTTTTGCAGGCACTGGTCTACTCATTTGTTTTCTTTTAACACTGATCAGCTGTAGGGCGGCCCTTTGAAGCCCCGCGGCAAGAATTTAAACAGCTTTTTCCCTCTAGCCATCAGCTGGGACTCAGGAGGCAGCAATAGATTGGGAGTGGGCGGGGTAAGCAAATGGCGACCTGCGATCCAACAGAGGCAGAGGGTGAGGGTGAGTGAAGGCATGGGGGGGAGCGAGAGAGGGCTTGGGCGACCCCTGTGAAATGGCCATTCGACCCCCAAAGGGGTCGCGACCTCCAGGTTGAGAACCACTGGCCTATATGAGTGTGAGTTTTAAGGGACGATTGACAAGAAATGGTCTCCCACGATCTAAGAGTTTCTAATCGCCCTCCTTTATGAACTCTTAACCTGCACTCTGTGTATCTCTATGACTTCACTCGTGTATGGACTTTTTGATGCTTTCCAAGGTTGTATTTTCGAGGAAAACATTTCCCACACTCTGCACATTTGTACGGCTTCTCCCCCGTGTGGATTTTCTGATGAGCCCGTAGATCGCTTGCTGCAATAAAACTTTTCCCACACTCCCCACATTTGCATGGCTTCTCCCCTGTGTGCCGCTTCTGATGCCTGTGAAGTTTACCAGACGCCACAAATGTTTTCTCACATTCTGGGCATTGATAACGTTTGTCTCGTGTGAATTCTCTGATGTCGCATTAGACTTGACTTGTAGCCAAAACATCTCCCACATTCTGGGCACTCAAAGGGTGTTTCTCCGGTGTGAATTCTCTGATGTTGAATTAGTTGTGCCTTGCCACAGAAACATTTCCCACATTCTGGGCACTTTTTATTTTTCTGCACATGCGCACGCCTGAAAGGTTTCTCTCCTTTGTGAATCCTCTCATGTTTTCTAAGATAATATTTGCAATGAAAAGTTTTCTCACACTCCGGACATTTATATTGCTTCTCTAAGTGGCTTCTCTGATGCATCACAAGTATATCTTTCCGGGTGAAAGATTTCTCACACTCCAGACATTTATATTGCTTCTCTAAGTGGATTTCCTGATGCATCACAAGTGTATATTTCCGGGTGAAAGATTTCTCACACACTGAGCATTTGTGGAGTTTCTCACCTGTATGAGTTTGGCAGTGAATTCTAAGGGTTGATGAACGACCAAATTCTTTCCCACATTCTAAACATTTGAACTTTTTTTCCCCTCTGTGAACATTCTCATGCTTCCTGAGGCTTCCTTTTGTACGGAAAAATGTTCCACACTCGATGCACATATAGGGCTTCTCCCCTGTATGGATACTCTGATGTCGAAAAAGAGCTGCCTTAAAAGAATAACATTTATCACAATCCTTACATTTATATAGTTTTTCTCCCGTGTGCAGCCTTTGGTGTCTCCGAAGTTCAGAAGAAACCACAAATCTTTTCTCACATTCTGAGCATTGATAGGGTCTTTCTCCAGTGTGAACACTCTGATGTTGAATTAGGGTTGACTTTCTGCCAAAACATCTCCCACATTCTGGGCACTGATAGGGTCTTTCTCCAGTGTGAACTCTCTGATGTTGAATTAGGGTTGACTTTCTGCCAAAACATCTCCCACATTCTGGGCATTCATGGGGTCTTTCCCCAGTGTGAACTCTCTGATGTTTCAGCAGACCTGATTTGCTGGAAAAACACTTCCCACATTCTAGGCACGTTTTGCTTTCCTCCTTTGTGTGTGTTTTATTATGTTTGGAAAGAGTTGAGCTCCGAGTGAAACATTTTCCACAGTCTAAGCATTTATAAGGACTCTGCCTTGTGTGACTTTTCTCATGTTTTCTAAACAATTGTTTATTACGGAAACATTTCCCACACTCCAGACATTGATAAGGTTTCCCTCTGGTGTGGATTTGCTGATGTTTAAGCAGCTCTGAGTTTTGAGGAAAGCACAGCCCACATTGCACACACTTGCAGGGCTTCTCTTCAGTCGGGCTGTTCTGAGGCCTAGAAAGACGCCATCTCCCAGGAAATCTTCCCCAGCGCTTCCAGGATTCCTGAGATCTCTTTTTCTGGTGGATTCGCTGATGGGCTCCAAGGTCTGAGCCTTTAGCAAAACACTCCACACATTCTCTGCATTTGTAAGGCTTCAGTCCAGGGTGGCTCCGGAGATGTTTGGCAAAGCTCCACAGTCCAGGAAAGGAGTTTCCACATAGAAAACACAGGTGGGATCCATTCCCCATATGCAGCTTCCGGTGGATCAAAAGGAGGGACCGGTGACCAAAGAATTTCCCACACATGGAGCATTTTGAGTGTCTCCCCTGATTCCTCTGAGGGGACCTTTGGCCAAAGAGTTCCCCCCTTTGCATAGTTTCCAGAGGCTGCTCACTTCCAGGGCTTTCCATCCAAGGAAACTCTTAACAATCAGAACTTTGGCCAAAAGGTTGGAAGATGGGCAGGAGGATGGGCTCCAGCACAAGTCCAAAAACTCGGAAGACGAAACCTCTGGTCCCGGTGACTGACCCAGATTGGATCCTGCAAGCAGAACTTCCTCCAAAGGTTTTCCTGGTGGCCCCTGCAGGATAAAGATAAAAGAAGTGAAGGAGAGAGGAAGGTTTATTTTCTTTGGCTTTCCAAATAGCCCAAACAATAGCTGGAAGACCCCCTATATGAACCCAGGAGAAGCCCCCAAAGTCTCTATTTCCTCTCCGCAGAATCAAAGCAATGCTGGGATCCTGTTGCCCCCCCATTTGCCTGCCTGATCTGGGGATGATCCCTCCCTTTTCCTTTTGCTCGGAAGGGGGGGTGATGATGCTACAGTATGTGAGACAAACTGTAAAGACCTCCCCAATAAGATTTATATGTGCCAGGTAGATCTAATTGTGTACAGAGTACAACCCGTGTAGGTATTCATGGACACTGTTCTTTGAGCCAGCACAGATTGCATATGTCTTCCTCCTAGAATGGCTTCCTATTGTTGCCTCATTGTTTAAGTAAAAAAATCCTAACAAAGGGGACAATTAATAAGTGTAACAATTGGTCTGCAGAAGTTGTGGGTACTCAAAACACTGGAGGTTTTTAAGAAAAGAATGGACCACCACGGGTCCGAAATGGTATAGGGCCATGATGGCAAACCTATGGCATGTGTGCCGGAAGTGGCACGCGGAACCATATCGCCTGCATGTGCTGTGTCGCCCATTCCTCTTTCGGGTTTCCGGGGCACGCATGCACACTGGCCAGCTAGTCTGCTGGTTACTGGTGTGCATGACGATCAGCTGGCCATCACGTGTGTGGGAGCAGCCAGCTGATCGTCGCACACAAATGTGTGCCGGTAAACAGAAGACTATCTGGCCGATGCGCATGAGTGGAAACCCAGAGGTTCGTTTCCCAGTGCGTCCATGCCGACTGGGTAGTTCCTCTTAGCACACGTGCATAGCGGCAATCCCATCGCCACCCACATGCAGCCCTGGGACCCTTTGCCAGCCAGGAGCACTGCCGCCAGTCGCTCTGTGCCCGCCCGCCTGTCTTGTCAACACCATTGTGAGGAAAGGACTGGAGCTGCGCTGCCTCGGATCCACGTGGATTGCTGCAGCGGGAGGCCAGGTATGGCTGGCTGGACGCTGCCTGGAACACGAGGCTGGCAGGAGGGGCCGCTGCTGCCTCTCAGCTGGTGTGAACCGCCTGCCGCCATAGCCTGTCGCTGCCCTCTCTGCCCCACCGACTGCTCCTGCCACTGCCAGGGAAGCAGCACCGCCAGGGGTGAGGGGGTGGCAGCCGCAAGGATGAGCAGGCTGTTCACGCCAGCAAAGTTTGGTGCAACCGTCTCCCACCATGTCTTCCAAGGGGCATGACCACTTCCTGGGCAACGCACCTCTTACCACAACCTGGCCGGTGGGTCTCCATGAGTGAGGAGCTGCGCTCTCCTTCGGTCCTTCTGGGGCAGGAGAACCACTACCGCCGGAGGGAAGGAGTGGCAGCAGCAAGGACAGGCGGGCCGGGGTTTCCCTGTCTCCCCGCCCAAGCGGGCTTCTGGCCTCCAGGGGGAGGGAGGGAAGCCCCGGCCTGTTGCTCCTGCCACTGCCACCCCCTCGCCCCTGGCGGTTCTCGCATTGCAGCTTCCCTTGCAGTGGCAGGAGCAGCTGGCGGAGCAGAGAAGGCAGCAGCAGGCCATTTGCACCGGCTAAGAGGCAGAGGCTGTTCCTGGAGCAGCGAGAAGAAGAAGCCACTGGCGGGGAGGCACGCTGCCCCAGGAGGACCGAAGGAGAGCGCAGCTCCTCACTCATGGCGACCCACCTGGTGGGAAGCGGTCACGGTGAGCAGTAAGAGGCACGCCGACTCCGACGCAGTCATGCTCCGTTGGAAGAAGTGGCGGGAGAGGGTTGCTCCAACCTTTGCTGGCGCAAACGGCCTGTCCACCTCGTGCTCCGGAAAGCGTCCAGTGTGGCTGACATGGCTGGACACTGCCTGGAGTGCGAGGCGGGCAGGCCGTTCGCGCCGGCAGTTTGGTGCAGGAGGCTTTCCAGGCCCAAAATGGGATGCGTGGAGGTGGGGTCATGCACGCATGCGCATGTGGTGGGGCGGATTGTATTATGGGTGCCGACGCACAAACCCTTTTGGCACACAAGAATAAAAATGGACAGCAACCCATCTGAAATGGCAGAGGGTCTCCTGCTTGAGCAGGGGGCTGGACTAGAAGACCTCCAAGGTCCCTTCCTGCCCTATTCTGAGGGATAAAACCCACCAACGAGGGGCTGCCACATCACAGCCTCCTTCAGAGCAAAACGAGGCAAATAATGGATTTTTTTTCTACCCACCTCTGTAGAAAGAAAAGTAAGTAATTGAAATACTAAAATAAAAGCAAAGAACATCAATTCTTCTCTATTTAGATGACAGGGAAAGAAGATGGATCTTTTCTCCCTTGGGAGGAAATGAGCTCAATTCAGGCAATTTAACCCTTTTCCCCCCAATAAAGAAAACCCTCCACCCCCGATTGAAGGGAGGAGGCGGCCGTTTCCTGCACTGACCCCATAATCCCCCCTGAGACCCTGGAAAGAGAAGCCCCGCCCTTTGCCCTCCGTGGGGCGGGGCTTCCTCTCCCCCCCCCTTTGCCCAGAGGCTCCCCGTCCAGCCCCGCCTCCACCCGGGACCCTCCTGGCACCCCTGGCTCAGCGGGCACTCAGCGGGGCGACCTTCCTCCGGGCAGCCCCAGGGAGAGCGGGAGCCCCACCTGCCCGGAGCGGGGCCGAGGAGCAGCCTTGCCGGACAGCCAAGAATTCGCCCAAAACGCCGCAAGTGGGAAAAAAGAACAAAAGTCCCCGAAATTCAGCCGTACGGAGGGGAGGTGGGGGAGAACGAGAGGAGCTTCCTAGAGAGGCCACTAGAAACCTTTCCCCGCCTTTTCCGGCTCCCCTTTCCTCCCTGGAAGAGTAGGGGGAGACGCTCTAGCCCCTCCTTCCTCGGGAGCGGCTGCAGTTTCCCCCTCGGAGGGCCTTGGGCGAGTCGCCTCTTTCCTGGCCGGGCGGAGTCCAGAGGAGGGAGGGGCCTTTTCCTCTCCCCCCTCCCCCTCCCCCCCCAGGATTGGGAAGAGGCGACCGGGGATCCCTGCTTCCCCCAAAGGTTGTGGGGGGGGGACTTGCAGGCGGGATCGGGCGCTGGGACCCCTCATCCGTCCCCTGGCAAGGCTGAAACGGCTGGGGAGGATGGGCTCCGCGGTAGGGCGGCGGGTGAGATCGGGAGGATCTGCCGAGTGCAAAGAGGCTGAGATGATGGATCGGAGACAGACCGACCTTAAAAAGATGAAAGGGAAGAAAGCCAACCCCAAACAAATATAAAGATATTAAGATAAAGAATGAATTGTTAAACTTTAAAGAATAAAAGAGAACAAATAGGAATAAGTAGCAATAATTAGAAACACACATACAAACATACAATGTATTTTCTTTGAACAGAGTATTTGGCCGGTTCACAAATTTAACCAGTGTTTAGTCATTTCAATTAAATTTACAATTTCTATATTTCCTTTTTGCCATATTTATTCCTCATCTATTTTTTAAAAAAACCAATATTATCCTTCATCCTCATCTCTAATCTTAATCAAATTCAATTTTTCCCTTCTATATTATACCCCTTCGCATTGTCATCTATTTTTATATCCATCCTCACATTGGTTAATTATGTAATTATGTAATACAGCTGTTTAATACAAATTCAACATTTTAATATAAATCAATTAGTTATGTAACTATCTTTTTTGTATATTAATCAATATGAACATGAATATTCCAATTATTTCCATGCAATCCAATTTCTTACAAATCAATTAATTATATATACCAATAATAATAAACCAAATAATTTCCCCCATATGTTCCTCCAAACCACAACTTAATCATTTCTGCTTTCAACACAATATAGAATTAATAGTATCTCAATTATTACAATTCCCTAGTTAAATAGAGCTTTTTTTCTTTTGTGTTTTAAAATCTTGAACCTCCTCTTTTGCCCTAAATTTCCCATTGTTTGCAGTTTTGCACCTACCTTTTTTGGTGAGGAAAAAGAAAAAGAAATCTCTCTCTGCCTCATTTTGTCACGTTGCAGCAAAGACCCTGTTTTACTTTCAGTTTCGCTTTTTCAGCATAGCTAGGGGAAAAAAATCTGCTCCAGCAATTTACCTCTTTGAACAGAGCCCTCCGCAAATTAGCTGAGAGCAAATCAGCTGAGAGTCGGGAGGCTGATCAAATCAACTTATGGTAATTAACCTATGCTGAAGCTGAAAGGGGCTGTTTTTTCTATTTTTGCAGGCACTGGTCTACTCATTTGTTTTCTTTTAACACTGATCAGCTGTAGGGCGGCCCTTTGAAGCCCCGCGGCAAGAATTTAAACAGTTTTTTTCCCTCTAGCCATCAGCTGGGACTCAGGAGGCAGCAATAGATTGGGAGTGGGCGGGGTAAGCAAATGGCGACCTGCGATCCAACAGAGGCAGAGGGTGAGGGTGAGTGAAGGCATGGGGGGGAGCGAGAGAGGGCTTGGGCGACCCCTGTGAAATGGCCATTCGACCCCCAAAGGGGTCGCGACCTCCAGGTTGAGAACCGCTGGCCTATATGAGTGTGAGTTTTAAGGGACAATTGACAAGAAATGGTCTCCCACGATCTAAGAGTTTCTAATCGCCTTCCTTTATGAACTCTTAACCTGCACTCTGTGTATCTCTATGACTTCACTCGTGTATGGACTTTTTGATGCTTTCCAAGGTTGTATTTTCGAGGAAAACATTTCCCACACTCTGCACATTTGTACGGCTTCTCCCCCGTGTGGATTTTCTGATGAGCCCGTAGATCGCTTGCTGCAATAAAACTTTTCCCACACTCCCCACATTTGCATGGCTTCTCCCCTGTGTGCCGCTTCTGATGCCTGTTAAGTTCACCAGACGCCACAAATGTTTTCTCACATTCTGGGCATTGATAACGTTTGTCTCCAGTGTGAATTCTCTGATGTCGCATTAGACTTGACTTGTAGCCAAAACATCTCCCACATTCTGGGCACTCATAGGGTGTTTCTCCGGTGTGAATTCTCTGATGTCGAATTAGTTGTGCCTTGTCACGGAAACATCTCTCACATTCTGGGCATTTTTTATTTTTCTGCACATGCGCACGCGTGAAAGGTTTCTCTCCTTTGTGAAGCCTCTCATGTTTTCTAAGATAATATTTGCAATGAAAAGTTTTCTCACACTCCGGACATTTATATTGCTTCTCTAAGTGGCTTCTCTGATGCATCACAAGTGTATCTTTCCGGGTAAAAGATTTCTCACACACTGAGCATTTGTGGTGTTTCTCACCTGTATGAGTTTGGCAGTGAATTCTAAGGGATGCTGAATAAGCAAATGTTTTCCCACATTCTAAACATTTGAACTTTTTTTCCCCTCTGTGAACATTCTCATGCCTCCTGAGGCTTACTTTTGTACGGAAAAATGTTCCACACTCGATGCACATATAGGGCTTCACCGCTGTATGGATACTCTGATGTCGAAAAAGAGCTTCCTTAAAAGAAAAACATTTATCACAATCCTTACATTTATATAGTTTTTCTCCCGTGTGCAGCCTTTGGTGTCTCCGAAGTTCAGAAGAAACCACAAATCTTTTCTCACATTCTGGGCATTTATAGGGTCTTTCTCCAGTGTGAATTCTCTGATGTTGAATTAGTTCTTGCTTTCTGATAAAACACTTCCCACATTGTGGGCACTGATAGGGTCTTTCTCCAGTATGAATTTTTTGATGTCGAATTAGGTGTGACTTTCTGCCAAAACATCTCCCACATTCTGGGCATTCATGGGGTCTTTCCCCAGGGTGAATTCTCTGTTGTCGAATTCGGTGTGACTTATATTTATGTCGTTTTTCCCCCTTGTGTGTCCTTTGGTGTCTCCAAAGTTCAGAAGAATCCACAAATCTTTTCTCACATTCTGGGCATTGATAAGGTCTCTCCCCAGTGTGAAGTTTCTGATGTCGAATTAGGTTTGACTTCTGGCTAAAACATCTCCCACATTCTGGGCATTCATGGGGTCTTTCCCCAGTGTGAATTCTCTGATGTTTCAGCAGATCTGATTTGCTGGAAAAACACTTCCCACATTCTAGGCACGTTTTGCTTTCCTCCTTTGTGTGTGTTTTATTATGTTTGGAAAGAGTTGAGCTCCGAGTGAAACATTTTCCACAGTCTAAGCATTTATAAGGACTCTGCCTTGTATGAATTTTCTCATGTTTTCTAAACAATTGTTTATTACGGAAACATTTCCCACACTCCAGACATTGATAGGGTTTCCCTCTGGTGTGGATTTGCTGATGTTTAAGCAGCTCTGAGTTTTGAGGAAAGCACAGCCCACATTGCACACACTTGCAGGGCTTCTCTTCAGCCTGACTGTTCTGAGGCCTAGAAAGACGCCGTCTCTCAGAAAATCTTCCCCAGCGCTTCCAGGATTCCTGAGATCTCTTTTTCTGGTGGATTCGCTGATGGGCTCCAAGGTCTGAGCCTTTAGCAAAACATTCCACACATTCTCTGCATTTGTAAGGCTTCAGTCCAGGGTGGCTCCGGAGATGTTTGGCAAAGCTCCACAGTCCAGGAAAGGAGTTCCCACATAGAAAACACAGGTGGGATCCATTCCCCGTATGCAGCTTCCGGTGGATCAAAAGGAGGGACCGGTGACCAAAGAATTTCCCACACATGGAGCATTTTGAGTGTCTCCCCTGATTCCTCTGAGGGGACCTTTGGCCAAAGAGTTCCCCCCTCTGCATAGTTTCCAGAGGCTGCTCACTTCCAGGGCTTTCCATCCAAGGAAACTCTAACAATCAGAACTTTGGCCAAAAGGTTGGAAGATGGGCAGGAGGATGGGCTCCAGCACAAGTCCAAAAACTCGGAAGACGAAACCTCTGGTCCCGGTGACTGACCCAGATTGGATCCTGCAAGCAGAACTTCCTCCAAAGGTTTTCCTGGTGGCCCCTGCAGGATAAAGATAAAAGAAGTGAAGGAGAGAGGAAGGTTTATTTTCTTTGGCTTTCCAAATAGCCCAAACAATAGCTGGAAGACCCCCTATATGAACCCAGGAGAAGCCCCCCAAAGTCTCTATTTCCTCTCCGCAGAATCAAAGCAATGCTGGGATCCTGTTGCCCCCATTTGCCTGCCTGATCTGGGGATGATCCCTCCCTTTTCCTTTTGCTCGGAAGGGGGGGTGATGATGCTACAGTATGTGAGACAAACTGTAAAGACCTCCCCAATAAGATTTATATGTGCCAGGTAGATCTAATTGTGTACAGAGTACAACCCGTGTAGGTATTCATGGACACTGTTCTTTGAGCCAGCACAGATTGCATATGTCTTCCTCCTAGAATGGCTTCCTATTGTTGCCTCATTGTTTAAGTAAAAAAATCCTAACAAAGGGGACAATTAATAAGTGTAACAATTGGTCTGCAGAAGTTGTGGGTACTCAAAACACTGGAGGTTTTTAAGAAAAGAATGGACCACCACGGGTCCGAAATGGTATAGGGCCATGATGGCAAACCTATGGCATGTGTGCCGGAAGTGACACGCGGAACCATATCGCCTGCATGTGCTGTGTCGCCCATTCCTCTTTCGGGTTTCCGGGGCATGCATGCACACTGGCCAGCTAGTCTGCTGGTTACTGGTGTGCATGACGATCAGCTGGCCATCACGTGTGTGGGAGCAGCCAGCTGATCGTCGCACACAAATGTGTGCTAGTAAACAGAAGACTATCTGGCCGATGCGCATGAGTGGAAACCCAGAGGTTCGTTTCCCAGTGCGTCCATGCTGACTGGGTAGTTCCTCTTAGCACACGTGCATTGGAAGAAGTGGCGGGAGAGGGTTGCTCCAACCTTTGCAGGCGCAAACGGCCTGTCCACCTCGTGCTCCGGGCAGCGTCCAGTGTGGCTGACATGGCTGGACACTGCCTGGAGTGCGAGGCGGGCAGGCCGTTCGCGCCGGCAAAGTTTGGTGCAGGAGGCTTTCCAGGCCCAAAATGGGACGCGTGGAGGTGGGGTCATGCACGCATGCGCATGTGGTGGGGCGGATTGTATTATGGGTGCTGACGCACAAACCCTTTTGGCACACAAGAATAAAAATGGACAGCAACCCATCTGAAATGGCAGAGGGTCTCCTGCTTGAGCAGGGGGCTGGACTAGAAGACCTCCAAGGTCCCTTCCTGCCCTATTCTGAGGGACAAAACCCACCAACCAGGGGCTGCCACATCACAGCCTCCTTCAGAGCAAAACTAGGCAAATAATGGATTTTTTTTCTACCCACCTCTGTAGAAAGAAAAGTAAGTAATTGAAATACTAAAATAAAAGCAAAGAATTCTTAGTCACTTTTCTCCATTTAAATGAAACGGAAGAAAGTGGATCTTTTCTCCGTTGGGAGGAAATGAGCTCAATTCAGGCAATTTAACCCTTTTCCCCCCCAATAAAGAAAACCCTCCACCCCCGATTGAAGGGAGGCGGCGGCTATTTCCTGCATTGACCCCATAATCCCCCCTGAGACCCTGGAAAGAGAAGCCCCGCCCTTTGCCCTCCGTGGGGCGGGGCTTCCTCTCCCCCCGCCCCCTTTGCCCAGAGGCTCCCCGTCCAGCCCCGCCTCCACCCGGGACCCTCCTGGCACCCCTGGCTCAGCGGGCACTCAGCGGGGCGACCTTCCTCCGGGCAGCCCCAGGGAGAGCGGGAGCCCCACCTGCCCGGAGCGGGGCCGAGGAGCAGCCTTGCCGGACAGCCAAGAATTCGCCCAAAACGCCGCAAGTGGGGAAACCACAGAGAGGGAGGAAGAATGACAGGAGGTTCCTAGAGAGGCCCCACGGAGGCTTCTCCCCGCCTTTTCCGGCCCCGCTTCCGCCTTGGGAGTTTGGAAGACGCTCTAGCCCCTCCCTCCTCTCCTCCCCCGTGATCGGCTGCAGTTTCGGGGTTCGAGAGTCGCCCTCCGTTTCCCCCTCGGAGGGCGCTGGGCGAGCCGCCTCTTTCCTGGCCGGGCGGAGTCCAGAGAGGTCGGGAGTCGTTCCCTTCCTTCCCTCTCTTCCCCTCCCAGGATTGGGAAGAGGCGACCGGGGATCCTCGCTCCCTGCTTCCCCAGAAGCTTGGGGGGACTTGGACGTGGGACAGGCTACAATTTCCCCCTTTTGTGTGTGCACTTCGGGGCATCAGGAAACACCATTCAATTCATCCTTTATTGTCAGTGCACAACACGTGTACCATGAGATCGGCTGAGCCTCCCTTAGTTCAACAACCCCCCCCCCAAGATTAATACATATCAATAACTCACAGTGAAAAAAGAAAAAGAAAACCCCTATCCCAATAAATCATACTAAGAACATACGCTCCATGGCATAGGACCTAGTTATCTTCGAGACCGCCTGCTGCTACCTGACAACCCCCCCCCCCTACATATGTAATGCATGCACATATATGTATGGAGGATTGTATTTTATTTTATTTTTTATTTCTTTTATTTCAAATTTATATACCGCACCTTCTCCCGAGGGACTCAGGGCGGTGTACAGCCAGATAAAAACATACAATACAAACATTAAAAGAATATATATTAATTTGGCCCAGTTTAAAAAGACAAACCAATTAAAATATTTAAAAATACGTTAAGCCAGCCCGGCTTGCTGGAAAAAGAAGGTTTTAAGGGCACCGAGGTCTTGGATTCTCCTTATCTCTGGGGGCAGCTGGTTCCAGAGGGTAGGTGCCCCCACAGAGAAGGCCCTCCCCCTGGGGGTCACCAGCCTACATTGTTTGGCTGATGGCACCCCGAGGAGGCCCTCTCTGTGGGAGCGCACAGGTCGATGGGGGGGTTGTCAGCTTTGCTTTCATCGTGGTTTGCTGACTGTGGGGTAACTGGTCGGTTTGCATAACTTTCCAACCCAGAAATGAGCAAAGTTACAGAATAAGAGAGTTGGAAGGGAGCGTGAAGATCTTCTAGCCCAACCAAGAGATCCTATCATTCCAGAGAAGGGACTGTCTAGTCTCTTCTTAAAACTTTCCAGTGATGGAACACTCAGAACTTTTGGAAGCAAGCCGTTGCACTAATTAATTGTTCTTTTTTGAAGTTCTCCTGAGTTCTAGGCTGGATTGAGGTAAATAGCAAATAAAGAATAATGTAGATAAAAGAAATAATGTGAATAAAATAGGAATCATACAGAGTCAGATATATGGGCTCTGGGGGACCCTATCTATTCACATTATTATAAGGGGAAGACGTGCTTGGATACATGAACTCTGAGAGACCCTCTCTATTCACATTATTATAAGAGGAAAGTGCTTGTTGGAAATTACATTAACAAACAGTTAAACCCCTTTAAGTGGTAATGTATCTTCTGAGACCTAGATGTCACGGAAAGGACTGCCATATGGAAAAACATCTGAGTGACCTGACTGTGAATGACACAAAGACCTATATGTTACAAAGAGTTACTTAATCCAATGAATTTACCCAAGGATAGTAGTAACTCTCCCATTAGCAACTCCGAGCACTTAAGAAAAGTTGTGTGGCTAAAATAATTTTGTAAACTAAGATTAATGCTTTAAGTAATTAGATGACCTTATTATACAGTGTATGTAACCATAGAAGGAAAATCGGATGTATGATCTCATGATTAACCATATATGGAAAATGTATGATCTCACTGAATCCTTTGTCTTAGAAATGTATAAAAACCATTGTATCAGAGTTCTTTCTTGGTTCAAAGCTTCAGGTACAAATCTGGCTCTGAACCTTGTGCAATAAAGCTGTCTCTGACTGGCCTGGGAATGTTTTTTAGTCCTTCCATTCCACTACAGGATCATCCCCTATGATTATTGTTCAGCCATTGCTTTTTCTTCTTTGTGACGGCTTCTCAAATATTGGAAGGCTGCCATCCTGTCACTCCTAGTCCTTCTCTTCCTTTGACTAAACCAGGAGTGTCAAACTCACGGCTTGGAGTTGGATCTGGCCCAAGGGGTGCTTAGATCTGGCCCTTGGGTCCAGCCTGGAAACAGCAAAGGACCTGCCCATGGTGCCTCTACCAGCGAAAACCGTTTTTGCTGGAAGAGAGTTGCAGAAGACCATCCTGGCAGAAAACAGAGCACGTGTGGGCCATGTGTGTCCTGTCCCCCCCGAGCTCTGTTTTCACTGGTTGAAGGAGGCCATTGCAGCCGAAAAAGAAGCTCTGGAGCCAGTTTTCACTGGCAGGGCACTTGGGCCACCACAGGCGATGTCATCTGACCACTGCCACCCCGGCCATGCCCACCCCCAAGGTCAAACACAACCCTGATGCGGCCATCAATGAAATCGTGTTTGACACCACTGGTCTAGACATTACCAGTTCCTGCAACCTTTCCTCTTATGTTGTAGCCTCCAGTCCCCTACTTTCTTGTTCTTCCCTGCACTTACTAGTCTCAACATCATTTTTGTATTGTGATACAAAATGTACAATACCCCAAAGATGAACTTTAGCCCAATCTGGAATGTTTAAAGAAGTTCATGAATAAACAGTTTGAAAGGCTTGGACGGTTGCACGGAGACTCCAGGGGTAGGACCTAAATTTTAATCTGACTTTCCTTGCCTGTTTTGGAAAGAAGAATGATATCAGAGGGTCAAAACGGATATCAGCTTTGTCTTTCGGCCAAGAGCCTTGGTAGTACAGTGGTCTAAGGAACCCTGTTATTAAGCTGGTTATTAAGACCAGCTGCCTGCAATTACTGCAGGTTCGAATCTCGCCAAGGTTCAAGTTCGACTCAGCCTTCCATCCTTTCTAAGGTAGGTAAATTGAGGACCCAGTTGTAGGGGCAATAAGCTGACTTTGTATAAATATACAAAAGGATGAAGGCTATTGCTGAGCACATTGTAAGCCGCCCTGAGTCTCCGGAGAAGGGCGGCATATAAATCAAATTTTTTAAAAAAATAAATCAGAACTTGGGTTGGGCTAGTCCAGAGAAAAGAAGGACTAGGTGGGACATGATAGCAGTATTCCAGTATTTGAGAGGCTGCCACAAAGAGGAAGGGGGTCAATGAGACTTTGCCTTGCCTGTTTTGGAAAAAAAAAAAGATATCTGGGTCAAGATGAATGTCAGTTCTTCAAGAGAGGCTGAATCAGGAAAGAAAACCCAGAAGAGTTCTAGGATCATTACTTTATTGACATAGACTAAAATAGACAGACAGAATCTTAAGATGGGAATGATGGTAGCCATGATATTCGCTGTGATGTTTTTCAGAAGAGAAAGTTGGACAACACGAGGATAAGAAGAGTGTGGCAGTTTTTGAACATTAGTTTTGAAGAACATTACCGAGATTATGATGGACAGCCAAGTAAATGACATGTCCATCATCTGTACATAGTTTACTTTCAATTTCTCTCTGACAGTCTGTTGTCATTTTGTCAATGTCATTTTGCCTATTTTAAATCTCTCTCTCAGCTCTGCATATGAAAAATATGAAGCAGTCAATTGAAAAACAAACTTTGGAGAAAACTTCGTAAAGATGATTCAAGCAATATACTCAAGCAAGATGATTCAAGCGATAATAAGGCCATCAAGAAAGACAAGGGGGTGCAGGCAGGAAGCTGCCCACTTTAGTAATGCAGGTTTTTTTTAATTTTTTTTGTTTTTTTTTTAATTTGATTTATATGCCGCCCTTCTCCGGAGACTCAGGGCGGCTTACAATGCGTTAAGCAATAGCCTTCATCCTTTTGTATATTTATACAAAGTCAGCTTATTGCCCCCACAAACTGGGTCCTCATTTCACCTACCTTAGAAAGGATGGAAGGCTGAGTCAACCTTGAGCCTTGGCGAGATTCGAACCCTGCAGTAATTGCAGGCAGCTGGTCTTAATAACCAGCTTAATAACAGGGTGCCTTAAACCCTTGTAAGTTAACTTATTCGCATGACTGAGATCATAATTGGGGGCTCTATAACATAGCAAAAAAACAAACTGTAGTATTTAGAGACAGGTTGGTCGTATTCTCCATGTTCCTGTTCTAACAACTCTCAATTTATCATCTTTTTTTTTTTATTTGATTTATATGCCGCCCTTCTCCGGAGACTCAGGGCGGCTTACAATGTATTAGGCAATAGCCTTCATACTTTTGTATATTTATACAAAGTCAGCTTATTGCTCCCACAGACTGGGTCCTCAGGTAGACTACCCATCTATAGGTAGTCCTCTTCTTACAACCACAATTGAGCCCAAAATTTGTTATGAACTAGTGTGAAACACTTATTAAGTGAGTTTTCCACAATTTACAACCTTTCTTGCCACAGTTGTTAAGTGACTCCCTGCAGATGTCAAATTAGTAACATGGTTGTTAAGTGAATCTGGCTTCTCCCTTGACTTTGCTTGTGAAAAGGTCGCGAAAGGGGATCGGGTGACCCTGGAGCACTGCAACTGTCATACATGAGAGTCAGTGGCCAAGGATCTGAATTTTGATCACGTGACCATGGGGATGCTGAGAAATGGTCATAAGTCCCTTATTTCAGTGCCACTGTAACTTCAAACGGTCACTAAATGAACTGTTTTTTGAGTCAATTACCTATATTGAAAAATTGTTGGGGAAAAGCAGTTCAAAGAAATGAGACAAAAAGTGTAAGACAGGATATTATACTATATCCAGTTATCATGGTCTACTCCAGTGATGGCTAACCTTTCTCTTTCGTCTTGAGCAGTTTTAAATTAAACTCTTGGTTTTTCTCCTGCCAAATAAACTTAGATATATCTTCATGTCATTGCTTATGTGATGCACCCAATGTCCAGATAGGTCTGTGATGGCGAACCTATGGCATGCATGCCAGAAGTGGCACACAGAGTCATGTTGCCTGGCACGTGTGGCATGGCCTATTCCTGTTCTGGGTTTCTGGTGCACGTATACGCACTGGCCAGCTGGTTTTGTTATTGGCTCGCATGCTCGTGCGACAATCAGCTGGCCTTCACGCATGGGGCAGTGCCAAAAATTGGAAGATCAGCTGGCGAGCTGATCGTCACACACACATGCATGCCAGTAACCAGAAAACTAGCTGGCCAGTGCTCATGTGTGCCCCGGAAACCGGAAGTTCATTTCCCAGCGTGCGCATGCCTACTCTGCAGCTCCTCTTAGTGCGCATGTGCACTGGCCATGCCGTCAATGCCGGTATGCAGTCCCGGGACATTGACTCCCTTGCCAGCCAGGAGTGCTGCCACCAATCGCTCCCCTTTGCCCATCTGCCTCGCCGCCGCGGTCAGGAAAGGCCCCAAAGCTGCGCTGCCCGGAATCCACGTTGGAGCTATTTGCGCCAACCAAGCGGCGCTGCCTTGTTTCAGAGGCAGCGGTGGCTCCTCCTCTCCCTCCTCCTGCCAGCCTCGCTATCAAACCGCGGGGTTTGCGTTATGGAGGGAGAAAGGTCCTGGTGGTGAGGGGAACGTCTGTGGTGCCAGCAACTGCAGCACACAACTCTAGAGAAGCCCTGTTGGAGCGCTGATCAGCTGTGTGCATGGCGGCAGCCAGCGCAAGAGAAACTGGATGTCCGACGCTCAGCTGTGCAGCCCCGTGGAGTTGGGCAATTTCCAGCATGGCCTGCACCATTGCCGGTCTCTGCAAATGCCACGTCTCTTGTGCTGGCCGCCGCCATGCACACAGCACACAGCTGCGGAGAAAAAGGGAGCTGCTCACACCTTTCCCAAAAAGGAAAATAACGGGTCGTGGAACCATCGTGTGTAGCGCAAATGTAACAAACATAGAAAACACAGACACACCCATTCCATTCTATTTATGGGCTAAACGAGGGCCTTTGGCTGCTTTTACGCGCAAAGAAAGAAGACTTTACTTTCCCACGGGCGCGGATGGGCTCTACAAGCAAAGCCACTTCTTGCCACCTTTTGCCTGGTGCCCCTGGAAACACCCCCCCTCCTTCTTTCCTCTCTAGACCTGCCATCCCATGCAAAGGTCTCGGGAGAAAGTTGGAGGAAAGCGGCTGGACCAGCAGAGGCAGGTCCTGTGCTGGCATTGTAGGGCCATGTGTCCGGCATCCATCAGTGGCCAAAGCAGGGTGGAGCCGAGCAGTTCCTTCGGCCGGAAAGATCAAGGTGGGTCATTGCCCATCTGGCTTCTGGCTATCAGTTACGGTGCTCATTCAAAAGGTTGGTGCCAAGACTTCCCAGCCAAGAAAGGAAGGAACGGCAATCCCCTCTCTTTCCCTGACCCCCTTGAAATTGAAACACCTTCCCTTTATAAGTCTCTGGCAGCTGCTTTCCAGCTTTCTTAGCTCAGATAGCACCCCGAGGATCAGGTAGCTGCAACTCTCTTGCAGGATAAGGAAGCGAGGCTGGCAAGGAGGAGGAGGAGGAGGCAGTGCCACTTTGTCGGTGCGAACGGCCTCCAACGTAGATCCCGGGTAGTGCAGCAGCCTCTAACATGGATCCTGACCATGGCGGGCAGGTAGGCGGGTGGGCGCAGGGGAGAGGCTGGCCAGAACTAGCCACCCGCCATGTTTTGGGTTCCAGGTTGGTGCAGGCGGCTTCCCAGGAGGGGTGAAATGTAAAATTTGTTACTACCAGTTCTGTGGGCGTGGCTTGGTGGGGGGGGGGGTAATGTGACTGGGTGGGTGTGGTCAACTTTAAAAAAAAATGTCAAAGCATTTTTTTTAATGCTTTGAAAAGCCTCTGCCGATCAGGCAACGTCCGAGACTTTTCAAAGCATTTTTTTTACCACCTCTTCGGCCAAGAGGTTGCAGAAAAAAATGGTTTGAAAAGCTTCTGACGATCGTGCGGCTCAGCTGGGCATGGTGGTGGGGAGGGCGCAGGGATTTTTGCTACCGGTTCTCCGAACCACCCGCCGCCATCGCTACTGGATTGGGCGATCCGGTCTGAACCGGGAGCATTTCACCCCTGCTTCCCAGGCCCAAAACAGGGTGTGGGGAGATGGGGTGCATGCATGGGGGACACACAAAAAGGGAGGCGGAGCCTGAGTTCGGATAGCTGGGCTTCGTGTTTTACTCCCATGACGGGAATCCCACAGGAAAGCCTTCAAAAAGCTCGGCTTTGCGTCCGTGCTTAGAGCCGCTCTTCGCTCTCCTCCATTGCTCCGGGTTCAAGTCACGGGGTGTTCTTTGTTCTCTCCCTCCGGATTGTTTGTGGGGGGGGGAAGGGGAAAGAAGAGGAGGTAGGGGAGGTCCCAGCTCGCAAGAAGTGTTTAAAAAACTCACCCCGCTTTTTTTCACCTTTAGTCGCGGGAAAGGGAAACCTACATGCATTGGCCACTCCCGGTTTGTGCGCTTGGAAGAGTTTGCCGCTTGGGTTTTTTTTTTTTTTGCATGCGTGGAGGGGGGTTGGGTGCACATGTGCAGGGAGGTCAGGCACACATGAGCAGGGGGCACGCATTGCATTATGGGTGCCGGCAGACGTGCTCTCTGTCAGGGTGGCAATTAATCCCGTTCCCCTTTGGGGTAACTGCACTTAATTAGAGACGGACCGTGGCTTTTCCTTGAAGTATACTTTTAAGAGAAAATAATCCAGAATATATTCTAAGAAACACATTTTATTATAAAGAAATAAAAAAACAATCTTACTAGCTATTAATTACATCTTGGCAGTGTTTCTGCCTTACCTCTTGGCAGGCGAACAAAGAAGTTAGAAAAAAAAAAGTGAGAAAGAATGTGGACATGCGCAGTAGCTTAGAGATAAGGTGCCCGACATCTACCGTAAGTCTTAGAATTCAAGCACAGCTGGCAAATACAAAAAAACGCAGTGACACTCTCTTTCTCTCACACGCACTCACACTCTTGGGGCATGACGACCAAAACGTTAGCCATCACTGGGATAGGTATTGTTTATAACAGAAACAACAATCTAGTAATATAGTCATTTTTAATTATAAAACTTCTACAATCGCACATTTTCTGAATCGTTTTTCTCCCGGAGCTTTAATTGCACTCAACAATGAACTAAAGGGCCACCATCAGTGAGCTGTTGGACAGCTTTAGTTGGTCTGTTGTGTGGATGTTTGGGTGGTTCAGGGGTGGGAAATTTGTAGTGGTGGTGGTGGGGTATTTGAGGATTGTTGTTGTGTGTTGGACCTGGTCTTTGGGTGTTAAGTGAATTTCGTTGTACGGGTATACTGTGTATAGACGTACAATGACAATAAAGTTATTATTATAATCAATGACAATTTTATTTTTTTTCCATCTTACCAGATCCTTTTCAGTTTGATTCCATCCCTTATCACAATTATTTTTATTATTTTTTTAAAAAAATGATTTATATGCCACCCTTCTCCGGAGACTCAGGGCGGCTTATAGTGCGTTAAGCAATAGCCTTCATACTTTTGTATATTTATACAAAGTCAGCTTATTGCCCCTACAACTGGGTCCTCAATTTACCTACCTTAGAAAGGGTGGAAGGCTGAGTCAACCTTGAGCCTGGCGAGATTCGATCTTACTTTAATTGCAGACAGCTGGTGTTAAATTACAGTGCTTCTGTCTGTTGAGCTAAACCAGGCTCCTTTTTGACACTGAATTTGTATTCTTTGTAACAATATCCAAATGTCTTACTTTTGTATCATTTCTTCTAAATCACTTTTTCTCATCAATTCTGTTTTCTCTTCCGTTTTCCTATTTTGGTCAACTTCCTTGTCTATTAGCTATTGATTTTAAAACCAGCTAATGCACTAAAAATCTGTTAATGTTTCCATTAATGTTTTCATTTCTTCCAAAGGGCTTTTAAAATTACCACAAAACCATCAGCAAAGTTCTTCTTACCTCATATATTCTCTGTTGTGCTCTAGGATACACATTCTCTGATTCTATTTATTTCCTGGATTTGTTAATCCTGCCCAAATAGAGAGACTTTTGGTGGCTTGCAAGGTTTTAGCAGAAACTTTACCTTTTCCCGCTTTTTTTGTCAGCACTCCTTCCTTCTGCTTTTCATTCATTTCCCTTTTTCTTTTTAAATTCTTAGAATCATGGGGCTAGAAGGGAGCTACCACAGAATAACAGAGCTGTAGTCTTTTAGTCCTACCTTCCCTGCCCAAGGCAGGAGTCCTTATACGGTTCCAGACAATTTCACAGGCTCTCCCACGATCTAAGAGTTTCTATTCCCCCCCCCCCTTTATGAACTCTTTAAATGACTTCTAAGGGTTGAACATTTATGAAAAACTGTTCTCCCATCAGGGCCTATGACTTGCTTCTGAGCAAAATATTACCACACTCTATGCATCTCTATGGCTTCACTCGAGTATGGACCTTTTGATGCTTTCCAAGGTGTTGTTTTTGGGAAAAACCTTTCCCACACTCCCCACACAGGTATGGCTTCTCCCCTGTGTGGATTCTCTGATGAGCCCGTAGTCGTGTTTCTGTGACAAAACTTTTCCCACATTCCCCACATTTATAGGGCCTCTCTCCTGTGTGCCCCTTCTGATGTCTCCGAAGTTCAGCAGACTCCACAAATGTTTTCTCACATTCTGGGCATTGATAAGGTCTGTCTCCAGTGTGAAGTTTCTGATGTCGAATCAGGTGTGATTTGTAGCCAAAAGATCTCCCACATTCTGGGCATTGATGGGGTCTTTCTCCGGTGTGAAGTTTCTGATGTTGAATTAGGTATGACTTTCTGGCAAAACATCTCCCACATTCTGGGCACTTTTCACTTTTCTGCACATGCGCACGCGAGAAAGGCTTCTCTCCTTTGTGAATCCTCTCATGTTTTCTAAGATAATATTTGCAACGAAAAGTTTTCTCACACTCCGGACATTTATATTGCTTCTCTAAGTGGCTTCTCTGATGCATCACAAGTGTATCTTTCCGGGTAAAGGATTTCTCACACACTGAGCATTTGTAGTTTCTTTCACCCGTATGGGTTTGGCAGTGAATTCTAAGGGATGATGAACGACCAAATGCTTTCCCACATTCTAAACATTTGAACTTTTTTTCCCCTCTGTGAACATTCTCATGACTTCTGAGGCTTTGTATTGTACGGAAAAATGTTCCACACTCGATGCACATATAGGGCTTCACCCCTGTATGGATACTCTGATGTTCAGAAAGATTTGCCTTTAGAAAAAAACATTTATCACAATCCTTACATTTATATAGTCTTTCTCCTGTGTGCATGTTTTGGTGTCTCCGAAGTTCAGAAGAATCCACAAAACTTTTCTCACATTCTGAGCATTGATAGGGTCTTTTCCCAGTGTGAATACTTTGATGTCGTAGCAGGTATGATTTCCTGGAAAAACATTTCCCACATTTTAGACACTGATGGGGTCTTTCTCCGGTGTGAAGTTTCATATGTCGAATTTGGTTTCCCCTTTGGGAAAAACATTTTCCACATTCCGGACACTCATGGGGTCTTTCCCCAGTGTGAATTCTCTTATGTTGCAGCAGGCATGATTTGTTGGAAAAAGATTTTCCACATTCTGGGCACGTTTTGCTTTTCTTCTTTGTGTGTGTTTTGTTATGTTGGCAAAGAGATGAGCTCCGAGAGAAACATTTTCCACACACATGGCATTTATAAGGACTCTGCCCTGTGTGAATTTTCTCATGTTTTCTAAATAATTGTTTATAATGGAAAGATTTTCCACACTCCAGACATTGATAAGGTTTCTCTCTTGTGTGGATTTCCTGATGTTTAAGCAGCTCTGAGTTTTGAGGAAAGCACAGCCCAGGAAATCTTCCCCAGCGCTTCCAGGATTCCTGAGATCTCTTTCCCTGATGGATTCTCTGGTGGGCTCCAAGGTCCGAGCCTTTAGCAAAACGCTCCCCGCACTCTCCGCATTTGTAAGGCTTCAGTCCAGGGTGGCTCCGGAGATGTTTGGCAAAGCTCCACATTCCAGGAAAGGAGTTCCCACAAAGAAAACACAGGTGGGATCCATTCCCCTTATGCAGCTTCCGGTGGATCAAAAGGAGGGACCGGTGACCAAAGGATTTCCCGCATTTGGAGCATTTTGAGTGTCTCCCCTGATTCCTCTGAGGGGACCTTTGGCCAAAGAGTTCCCCCCTCTGCATAGTTTCCAGGGGCTGCTCACTTCCAGGGCTTTCCATCATGGGAAACTCTAACAATCAGAACTTTGGCCACAAGGTTGGAAGATGGGCAGGAGGATGGGCTCCAGCACGAGTCCAAAAGCTCAGAAGACAAAACCTCTGGTCCTGGTGACTGACCCAGACTGGATTCTGCAAGCAGAACTTCTTCCAAAGTTTTTCCTGGTGGCACCTGCAGGATGAAGATAAAAGAAGTGAAGGAGAGAGGAAGATTTAGTTTCTTCAGCTCTCCAAATAGCCCAAAGAATAGCTGGAAGACCCCCTATATCAGTGATGGCTGACCTTTTCTGGAGCAAGTGCTCAAAGCTATATGAACGTAGGAGCGTCCCACAATGACACAATGCTGGGATCTTCCCTGCGGAGCTGAACTTACCCTACCCTTTTCTTAGCATGATGAGAGGGATGGCTGACAAGCGTCTCTGTTGCTCCCCATTTGTCTTCCTGAACTGGGGATGATCCCTGCCTTTTCCTTGGGAGTTGGGGGGCAGGGCCGATGATGCTACATGACGTGAGACAAACCGCAAAGAGCCCCCATAGGATTTATATGTGCCAGGTAGATCTACTTGTGTACAGAGTACAACTCATGTACGTATTCATGGACACTGTTCTTTGGGCCAGCACAGATTGAATATGTCTCCCTCCTAGAATAGTCTCCTGTTGCTTTATAGTTTAGGGAGGATGCAAATACCGTATTTTCCGGCGTGTAAGACGACTGGGCATATAAGACGACCCCCGAATTTTCCTGTTAAAATATAGGGTTTGGGCTATACTCGCCGTATAAGACTACCCCTCTTCCAACGCACACCAAATAAAAATTAAAAAACATCAACTGGCTCACCCACAATGTAAAAGCAGCTGTGCTAGACCCAAAATGGCCCCTGAAACAAGCAGGAACCTCACACAGCCACAAAAAGCCCAAAAAAACAACTTTCACACTTTACAAACACACAACACAACACAACACAACTGGCTCACCCACAATGTAAAAGCAGCTGTGCTAGACTCAAAATGGCCCCTGAAACAAGCAGGAACCCTCACACAGCCACAAAAAACCCAAAAAACAACTTTCACTTTACACACACACACACAACACAACACAACACAACACAACACAACAAACTCACCCACAATGTAAAAGCAGCTGTGCTAGACCCAAAATGGCCCCTGCAACAAGCAGGAACCTCACACAGCCACAAAAAGCCCCCAAACCCAACTTTCACACTTTACACACGCAAAATTCCACATACAGCTTTGTGAGATTTTGTGTTTGTGTACTTAGAGTGAAACACTACAAAAACACACTAATCTCAGAAAGCTGCACAAATATTATTTTATTTTATTTTATTTTTATTTTTATATGAAAGCTAAATTTAAAACTTCCTAAACTTTAAATGACTAGGTCTAAAAAAGAACAACTAAAAAAAAAACCCAATTAACTATTTTTTTTAAAGATCCCAAAGGGGAAAAAAACTTACCCAATAGAACAGGGGTCTCCAACCTTGGCAACCTTAAGACTTGTAGACTTCAACTCCCAGAATTCCTCAGCCAGCTTTGTTTTGCTGGCTGAGGAATTCTGGGAGTTGAAGTCCACAACTCCCTGCCTGCTTGATTGCAGGCAGGGAGTTGCTTGCTGATGGAATGGATTCAGGCAAGCGAATCAAGGCAAGCGTTGCGACTAGCAGCTAAGGTAAGCAAGCTGGAGGGGGAAAAGTTTTTTCCTTCTCCATGGCTCTGGCGATCCCAACTGAGTTGCCTGATTAGCAGATCGTCAGGGCTTGGATCGCCAGAGCCATTTAAGGCTCGTCAGAGCCTTTCGGGCTGGTCTGCCTGGTTACAGGAGAACGATACCCGGCGTATAAGACAACCCCTGACTTTTGAGAAGATTTTCATGTGTTAAAAAGTCGTCTTATACGCCGGAAAATACGGTACATTGATTGGGGCCAGCAATGCAGTTTGAACACAATAGGAAACAAACAGCTTCCATTTTAAAAAATTGACCCTATATTCACCGCCCTGAGTCCTATATTGGAGAAGGGCGGTATAGAAATTTAAACAAATAAATAAATAAATAAATATATGAGCCTAAAGAGGAAGACCGATGGAAGTGTGTCATTTTTAGAAGAAAACAACAACAGAGCAATGTCTCCTACTCCACTCCAATGAAGCCCCTCTGGAACTGAACAATCGCTGTCATGTTCTCCCCCTAGAAGGGAATATGCAGTCACCCACAAAAGAGCAGTCTTCAATAGTTTCTAAAAAAGAGGCCAAACTCAGCATTTCTGCAACAGGATGAAAACATCCCAGAATTTTCTAGGGAAAGAAGGTGAGTTTTAGTCACAGGCAATTCAATTCTTAGGGCTGTGATGGCGGACCTATGGCCCTCTCTGCGGGCATGCAAACCGTCACCCAGCTCAGCTCCATGTGCGCTTCCCATCGGCCAGCAGATTTTCAGGACGCGCAGGGGGCAGGGCGCTTGCGGGAGAGGCATGTGCATGCGCGGGGATCGCGGCACCCTTCACTGTATTTTTGGGCCCAGGAAGCTGCAGAGAGGGCCTCCAGACCTTGGGGGAGGCTGTTTTCACCCTCCCGGAGGTTCGAGGAAAGCCTCTGGAGCCTGGGGAGGGCGAAGAACAGGCTAAAATTTTTGAATCCCCCTCTCGCAGGTGCAGGTATGTTATCTCCCTGAAGCAAAAATCAAAGATTTAACAGAAATAAATTGGTGTCATTGGTCTCCACATGCAGGAGAAGGAAGGGGTAGTACTCAATGAGTTTGATTAACTCATTGAGTACTACCCCTTTCTTCTCCTGCATGTGGAGACCAATGACACAACAATGAATCTGAAAAGAGTGAATGTGGTTCCCATTTTCAAGAAAGGGAAAAAAGAGAGAGAGAGAGAGAGACCCTCGAAACTACAAACCAATCAGCCCAACATCAATACCTGGGAAGATCCTGGAAAAGATAATAAAAACACAGATCTGCAAACATCTAGAAACAAACTTATAATTAAAAGCCATTATGGGTTTGTTAAAAACAGATCATTCCAAATGAATCTTATTTCATTCTTTGAGAATGGTTAGTCTAGAGCAAAGAAGGACTGGGGGTGGCATGATATTTGAGGGGCTGCCACAAAGAAGAGGGGGTCAACCTATTCTCCAAAGCACCTGAGGGCAGGACAAGAAACAATGGAGGGAAACAAATCAAGGAGAGAAGCAACCTGGAATTCAGGAGAAACTACCTATCGGAGAGGACAGTTAATGAGTGTAGCAACTAGTCTGAAGAAGTTGTTGCTGCTCCAATACTGGAGCCTTTTAGGCAAAGAATGGAAAGCCAGCGATCAGAAATTGTATAGGGTCTCCTGCTTGAGCAGAGGGCTGGACTAGAAGATCTCAAAGGTCCCTTCCCGCCCTATTCTGATAAATAAAACCCACCAACGGGGAAGCTGCCGCATCACAGCCTCCTTCAGAACAAGGGAGGAGGCGGCCATTTCCTGCATGGACCCCATAATCCCCCCTGAGACCCTGGAAAGAGAAGCCCCGCCCTTTGCCCTCCGTGGGGCGGGGCTTCCTCTCCCCCCGCCCCCTTTGCCCAGAGGCTCCCCGTCCAGCCCCGCATCCACCCGGGACCCTCCTGGCACCCCTGGCTCAGCGGGCACTCAGCGGGGCGACCTTCCTCCGGGCAGCCCCAGGGAGAGCGGGAGCCCCACCTGCCCGGAGCGGGGCCCAGGAGCAGCCTTGCCGCACAGCCAAGAATTCGCCCAAAACGCCGCAAGTGGGGAAACCACAGAGAGGGTAGGAAAAACGACAGGACGTTCCTAGAGAGGCCCCACGGAGGCTTCTCCCCGCCTTTTCCGGACCCGTTTCTTTCCTGAGAGGAGGAGACGCTCTAGCCAGTCTTTCCTCTCCTCCCAGGGAAGCGGCTGCAGTTTCAGAGCCTGGGAAGCGCCGCTTCCCCTTCGGAGGGAGCAGGAGGAGCCGCCTCTTTCCCGGCCGGGCGGAGTCCAGAGAGGCTGGAAGCCTTTCCCTCCCTCCCTCCCAGGATTGTGAAGAGGCGACCGAGGGTCCTCCTTCCCTGCTTCCCCCAAAGTTTGAGGGGACTTGGACGCAGGAGAGGCTACAATTTCCCCCTTTTGTGCCCTTCGGGGCGTCAGGAAACACCGTCCCATAAGCTTTGCTTTCATGGTGGTTTGCTGACTGTGGGTAACTGGTCGGTTTGTGTAACTTTCAAGCCCCGAATGAGCAAACCTTCAGAAGAGGAGTCGGGAGGGAGCTCTGAGGTCATCTAGCCCAACCCCCTGCCTTAGCAAGTGATCCTACTACCCCATCCCAGACAAGGGACTTCTTCCGAAAACCCTCCACTGATGGAGCACCCACCACTTTTGGAGGGAAGCCGTTGCCCTGGTTCTCTTTGGAAATTCTGCCTGCCTGACCTGTGCCAGAAATAATCCAAAAGCGGCCAGGCGCCCACCCTTAGGAGTCCAACTTAAAGGCAACTATCCAGGGGAAGTTGGGAAATAGAATTACCTACAAAGCAAAGTTTTAAGCATGTTTTGGTACTCTTAAGTTACTTTCACAGGATGGCCTGAGGCTTTTGCTTGCAGGACCAGGGGTGAAATGCTCCCGGTTCGGACCCCGTAGCGATGGAGGCAGGTTGTAGAGATTGTAGAAAAAATGCTTTTAAAAGCCTCTGATGATCCCAGCTGAGCCACGCGATCATCAGAGGCTTTTTTTTTTTTTATTTTTAAAAGCATTTTTTCTACAACCTCTTTAGCCAAAAAAAATGCTTTTAAAAGTAAAAAAAAAAAAGCCTCTGATGATCGCGTGGCTCAGCTGGGATCATCAGAGGCTTTTAAAAGCATTTTTTCTACAACCTCTTCAGCGGGAAAAAAAAAAGCTTATGCAGATTAGGCAAGAAAGCTGGGATCGTCAGAGCCTTCTCTTGCCCTGGTCTCCATCCCGGAGGACTGCGCATCCTCCCCGCCAATCCTCTGTACAAACCGCCTGCCCCATTTCTGCAAAGGCAGAGCCTATCTAAAGAGGGGAGGGGGATGCTGCAGTAAAGGCCGCCTTCCATCTGTGCCTTCTGTGCCAGCTCCGTGGGGCTTGAGGCTCCAAAGCAGCCCACGAGATTCCTACCTGGCCACCTGCCTGCTGGCACCTCTCCGGAAACTCAGCCCGTGGAGTCTGGTGTTCCGAGAGAAGGAGGCTCAGCCGCGGTGGCGCTTCCCAGTGGCGAAGAAGCGCAGCGAGAGGGGCAAAAGCCGCCAGCGGGGCAGCAACCCCCCATGTGGGAAAAGGGCCAGGCCCAGCTGCGCCATCAGAGAGCCCGCGGCGCTTTCCCATCGGCCTGGGCGGCGGCACTTAGGTGTACCAGCGCGGGCAGCCCTTCATTTTCCCAAAGAGCAAGTCGTTGCACTTGTAGTCATGCGGCTGGCCGAGTGGAACATGGCACGGGCAGATGCAGCCCCAGTCGAGGCCGCTCTGGCTGAGCGATCGCTGCACCTCCATAGCAACAGGCGTGCCGGTGCCGCCTGGCCCGCCTTTGCTGCCTCTGCACTGCACTTGGGGCCGCCGCCGCTGCTCTCGCCACCCTCCCTCCCTGCCTGGCTACAGACGTCCGCCTGCCCAAAGCAACCCGGCTGCCGTTCGCTTTTGTTTCGCAGTGGGAGAAGGAAGAAAGCGAAAGTCCGCATGTCACTGCCTTTCACTGTCTTACTTCTCCCACCATGAAACGAAAGCGAATGGTGGTGGGGTTGCTTCAGGAAGTTGCTTTGGGCAGGCAGACGTCTGCAGCCAGGCAGGGAAGGAGGGTGGCGAGAGTGGTGGCGGTGGCCCCTTCCATGCGTAGTGCACAGAGGCAGCGAAGGCGGGCAGCAGTGGTGGGGGCAGAGCTTGTCTGGGCTCTCCCGCTATCCTGGATCTGCACTGCACCGGGGAGTTCTCCTGTGCAGCCATGGTGCTAGCACCGGCAGTGGTGGCAGAGCACACCCTGCCCTTCAGGGACCTGAGGGCGGGTGGCCCTGTCCAGAAGCAGGGCGTCCCCAGGGATGAAATCTAATTTTTTTTTGCTACTGGTTCTGTGGGCGTGGCTTGGTGTGGCGTGGTTTGGTGGTCATGTGACTGGTTGGGCGTGGCCAGTTTGATGTCATTCACGTCACTCTGCTGTGCATGGGGCGCTTGGAGAGAGTGCGAGCAAGACAGCTTTCCAACCTCTGTGTGTGTCTGTGTGTGTGTGTGAGGAAGGGAGGGAGGGAGGGAGCGATCTGAAGCCGAGGCACCCAAACTTCTGGCAGCGGCGGAGCAGCTTCTGAGCAGCCAGCTCCACCTGACCTACTCCCTGAGTCTCGCCATTATCCTGCCCCCCACCAGCTCAAGCAGCAGCTTCCCTGCTCAGCCCCAACAAGCTATGCATCCATGGTGCCCGCACCAGCATCCCGAGAGAAGCAGAGAAGATCATCACGTGCAAGCAGACAAGCAGAGGTAGCAAGCGTACGCCGTGCTGTGGGAAAAATGAGAAGTACTGTTGTTCCGCAGAGCCTGCTGCTGCTTGAGTGGGGTGGAGGGGGGGGCCAGGAGAACGCGAGACTCGGAGTAGCTCAGGTGGAGCTGGCTGCTCAGAAGCTGCTCCGCCGCTGCCAGAAGTTTGGGTGCCCCGGCTTCAGATCGCTCCCTCCCTCCCTCCCTCCCTTCCACATACACACACACACACACAAAACAGAGGTTGGAGAGCTCTCTTGCTCGCTCGCTCTCCAAGCGCCCCATGTACAGCCCATTTGAGGAAAGGGCACGGACAGCTAGGCGCGTTCGGCTATAGAAGGAGGCGCAGCGCAATGGGGTTGTTTTGTTCGCCGCGGTGGTGCTTCGGGAGGGCAGGCGGACGTCTGCAGCTGACAACTATAATGAATGTGTCCACCTGCCTCCCGAAGCACCACCGCGGCGAACAAAAACAACCCCATTGCTATGGATACATAGCTTGTTGGGGCTGAGCAGGGAAGCCACTGCTTGAATGGGGGGGGGGACAGTAAACTGCTAGCTCCTTCCCCGCAGCCCTGCCATGTTTGCCTGCCTTCCATGTGGACTTCTGCTTGCCTGCCTTTGTAAGCTGGCCACCGGGACACCAGGAAGGCAGCATGGAAGGCAGGCAAGCATGGCAGGACTGTGGGCCGTGGATCGGTTCGGGGGCGTGGCCAGCCAGCCATTGCTACCGGTTCGGCGAGCTAGCCTCAATCTCCGCTACCTACTCGCCTGAGCCGGTCCGAACCGGGAGCATTTCACCCCTGTGCGTCCCCCATATTGGGCTAGATATGGGGGGGAAGGCAAGCGGGCAGCAGTTGGCCAAAGGCCCCAGGGAAGCCAAGCGTGAAAGCCGAGCACGCCAAGCCCAAAAGGCGAGAGAGCCTCGCCATGTCCCCCAGAGGCTGAGCACAGTACGTCTCCCTCCTCCCTCCCCCACTGGTGTCAGCTTACCCACCATCCCAACGGACCCAGCGCGTTGGAAAGGCTGACAGCGGCAGCCCTGGGACATCTGCCTGGCACCTGCCCTCACAGAACACCACGGAACACCACCGCCACCTCTGCCGCCCTTTCACCAGGGGTGAAATGCTCCTGGTTCGGACCGGATCGCCTGATCCGGTAGTGATGGCGACGGGTTGTTCGGAGAACCAATAGCAAAAATCCCTGCACCACCACCCCATGCCCAGCTGAGCCGCGCGATTATCAGGGCTTTTTTTTTTTTTTACTTTTAAAAGCATTTTTTAAATGCTTTTAAAAAATACAAACTGTTTGGCCGAAAAAATGCTTTTAAAAGTAAAAAAAAAAAAAAAAGCCTCTGATGATTGTGCAGCTCAGCTGGGATTGTCAGAGGCTTTTAAAAGCATTTTTTTCTCTGCAATTTCTTCAGCCAAAGAGGTTGTAGAAAAAAATGCTTTTAAAAGCCTCTGACGATCCCAGCTGAGTTCCCTGATCGTCAGAGGCTTTTAAAAGCATTTTTTTTCTCTGCAACCTCTTCGGCTGAAGAGGTTGTGGAAAAAATGCTTTTAAAAGTAAAAAAAAAAAGTTGGCCACGTCCACCCAGTCACCTTACACCCCCCCCCCACCAAGCCACACCCATAGAACCAGTAGTAACAAATTTTACATTTCACCACTGCCTAGTACTGGTAGTGCCAGAAAGAGTGAAGCGACTGGGCCGAAGCCGAAAGGATGCTCAGCTGTGGATGCATCTGGTGATGAAAGGAAAGTCCGATGCTGTAAAAGATCTATTCTCCATAGGGACCTGGAATGTAAGATCTATGAATCAAGGCAAGCTAGATGTCATCAAACAAGAGATGACAAGACTGAACATCGACATCTTAGGAATCAGCGAACAGGAATGGGTGAATTTAATTCAGATGACCATCAGGTATACTACTGCGGGCAAGAATCCCTCAGAAGAAATGGAGTAGCCTTCACAGGCAATAAAAGAGTAGGAAAAGCAATACTGGGATACAATCCCCAAAATGACAGAAAGATCTCAGTTTGTATCCAAGGCAAACCATTCAATATCAGTAGTCCAAGTCTATGCCCCAACCACTGGTGCTGAAGAGGATGAAATTGACTGGTTCCATGAAGGCCTACAGCATCTTATAGAATTAACACCAAAAAAATGATGTCCTTATCATCATGGGGGATTGGAATGCTACAGTAGGAAGCCAAAAGATAACCGGAATAACAGGCAAGTTTGGCCTTGGAGTACAAAATGAAGCAGGGCACAGGCTGATACAATTTCGACAAGGGAATACGATGGTCATAGCAAACACTCTTTTTCCAACAACCCAAGAGATGACTCTACACGTGGACATCACCAGACGGTCAACACAGACATCAGATTGACTATGTGCTCTGCAGCCAAAGATGGGGAAGCTCTATACAGTCAGTAAAAACAAGAACAGGAGCTGACTGTGGCTCAGATCATGAGCTTCTTGTTGCAAAATTTAGATTTAAATTGAAGAAAGTAGGGAAAAGCACTAGGCCCCACAGGTACGAACTAAATCATATCCCTGATGAATATACAGTAGAGGTGACAAATAGATTTAAGGAATTAGATCTGATAGACAGAGTGCCTGAAGAACTATGGACGGAGGTTCGCAACATTGTACAACAGGTAGCAACTAAAATCATCCCAAAGAAAAAGCAAGGCAAGAAAGCAAAATGGCTGTCTGAGGAAGCTTTGAAATAGCTGAGGAAACAAGGGCAATGAAAGGCAAGGGAGAAAGAGAAAGATACGCCCAATTGAATGCAGAATTCCAGAGAATAGTTAGAAGAGATAAGAATGTGTTCTTAAATGAACAGTGCAAAGAAATAGAAGAAAATAATAGAATAGGGAGGACCAGAGATCTCTTCCAAGAAAATTGGAGATATGAAGGGAACGTTTCATGCAAAGATGGGCATGATAAAGTATCAAAATGGCAGGAACCTAACAGAGGCAGAAGAGATTAAGAAGTGGTGGCAAAATTACACAGAAGAACTATACAAGAAAAGCTTAACATCCCTGATAATCACGAGGGGGTGGTCACTGACCTCAAGCCAGATATCCTGAAATGTGAAGTCAAATGGGCCTTAGGAAATCTGAGCAACAACAACGTTAGTGGAGGTGACAATATTCCAGCTGAGGTATACAAAATCTTAAAAGACGATGCAGTAAAAGTGCTACACTCAATTTGCCAGCAAATTCGGTCAACTCAACAGTGGCCACACGATTGGAAAAGGTCAGTTTACATTCCAATTCCAAAGAAAGGCAATGCCAAAGAATGTTCAAAATATCACACCATTACACTCATTTCACATGCTAGTAAGGTTATGCTTAAAATCCTATAAGCTAGGCTTCAGCAGTATGTGGATTGAGAACTACCAGAAGTACAGGCAGGATTTCGAAGAGGCAGAGGAACTAGAGATCAAATTGCCAACATACGCTGGATCATGGTGAAAGCTCGGGAGTTCCAGAAAAACATCTGCTTCATTGACTATGCTAAAGCCTTTGATTGTGTGGATCACAACAAATTGTGGCAAGTTCTTAAAGAGATGGGTGTACCAGACCATCTTATTTGTCTCTTGAGAAACCCATATGTGGGTCAAGAAGCAACAGTGAGAACTGGACACGGAACCAATGATTGATTCAAAATTGGGAAAGGAGTCCGGCATGGTCCTGGAGAAGACTCCTGCAAGTCCCTTAGACTGCAAGGCGATCAAACCGGTCAGTCCTAGAGAAGATAAACCGTGACTGCTCTTTAGAAGGTCAGGTCCTGAAGATGAAACTCAAATTGGTCCAGAATGCAGCGCAAGCTATCGTGGGTGCACCTAGATACACCCATATTACACCAATTCTCCACGAGCTGCACTGGTTCCCTATTGGTCTCCGGGCACAATTCAAGGTGTTGGTTATTACCTTTAAAACCCTACATGGCTCAGGGCCAGGCTATCTGCAAGACCGCCTTCTACTGCATAGCTCCCAGCGACTGGTAAGATCCCACAGAGTTGGTCTCCTCCGGGTCCCGTCAGCTAAACAATGCCGGCTGGCAAGGGCCTTCTCTGTGGCTGCCCCAGCTCTCTGGAACCAGTTACCTCCTGAGGTCCGGACCACCCCCACCCTATTGGCCTTCCGGAAAGCGGTGAAGACCTGACTTTTCTGCCAGGCCTGGGGCCATTGATTTCGCTGTTCAGTCTTGCGAGATCCTGCCATGGATGGTGTGCATGTGTTTTTAATGTTTTTAAAATGCTTTTATGTTGTTGTTTTTTAAAAAAATTATGTTCACTGTTTGTATTATTTGTGTTGTAAGCCGCCCAGAGTCCTTTGGGAGTTGGGCGGCATAGAAATATGATTAATTAAATTAAATTAATTAAATACTTTGGCCACCTAATGAGAAGGAATGACTGGAGAAGAGCCTAATGGACTCCAGAGGATGGTAGAAGACAGGAAAGCCTGGAGGAACGTTGCCCATGGGGTCGCAATGGGTCAGACATGACTTCTCAACTAACAACAACAACCCATTTATAATGAAAAACATACTGTTTGTTATGGTTTATTCTAGTTCAAAGATTTATTGATACTTAGGATTTTACCTGGAGTGCAGAAAGTTGGAATACTTACAGAAAAAAAGTCACTTCCCCTTTTTGTATCCACTCCCCAATTTTGCTTTTCCCTCCCTGCCCCTTGATTTTTTTAGTTCTTTCTCCTTTGTTTTCTTGTACTTTGTTTTTCTAAAATTTAACAAAGCTTACAAACTTTTATATGATTATCAGGGGTTGATCCACTATGGAAAACTGTTCCACCATGAGGGCATAGTGATTGTTTTCCCATGTGATTTTTCTGATGTCTCACTTTTGAGCAAAACTTGATTGCACTCTATGCATCTCTATGGCTTCATTCCTGTATGGACCTTCTGATGGTTTCTAGGGTTTTGTTTTCGGGTAAAACTTTTCCCACACTCCCCACATTTATATGGCCTCTTTCCTATGTGCCCCTTCTGGTGTCTCAAGTCAGCAGACTCCACAAATTTTTCACATTCTGGGCATTCATAGTGTCTGTCTCTGGTGTGAAGTCTCTGATGTCAAAATTAGGTGTGACTTTTCAATAAAACATCTCCACATTCTTTTGACTTCACCTTGTATTTATTTATGTTTGTTTATTTATTCAATCTGTTTGTAAAATATGAACAAGGAAGCAAGTACAAGTATAAACATGAACATGAACAATGGAAGCAAATACAGGTATAATGGAAACAGCAAGACAGGGATGGTAGGCACGCAGGTGTACTTATGCACACTCCTTTTACGGACCTCTTAGGAATGGGGTGAGGTCCACAGTAGACAGTTTGTGGCTGAAGCTGTGAGGGTTGGAGGCTGTAACAACAGAGTCAGGTAGAGCATTCCAGACATTGACCACTCTGTTGCTGGAATCATATTTTCTGCAGTCAAGTTGGAAGCGGTTTACCTTGAGTTTGTAACAATTATTTGACTGTGTATTATTGTGATTGAAGCTGAAGTAGTTGTTGACAGGTAAGACATTGTAGCAGACAATTTTACGTACAATGCATAGATCAGACCACAGTTGTCGCAGTTCCAGATTGTCCGGGTCCAGGATTTCTAGTCTGGTGGCGTAGGGGATTTTATCGTGAGCAAACAAGCACAGTACTCTTCTCGTGAAATACTTCTGGACCCACTCGATCGTGTTAATGTCCAATATACAATAGGGATTCCAAGCAGGTGAATAGTATTCAATAATTGGTCTGGCAAAGGTTTTATACGCTCTAGTTAACAATACAATGTTACCAGAAGAGAAGCTTCGCAAAATTAAGTTAACAACTCTTAATGTTTTTTTGGCAATGCTGTTACAGTGAGCTCTGGGTCTGAGATCATTAGAGATGAGTAGTCCTAGGTCCTTGGCAACGTGAGGGTCGTCTGCGAGATCAGTACCGCCTAACCTGTATTTGGTGTTCTGAATATTTTTGCCAATGCGTAGGACAGAACATTTATTAATCGAGATTTGGAGTTGCCAATTATGCGACCATTCAGACACATAGTCCAGATCGCTTTGCAGTATGACAGCATTGTCGGGCAAACCAGTAGCAGCAGTGGCAGAAAGCTTTGCCTGGATGTCGTCAAATACGATCTGCGCCTGCGCAGAAGCTTCTGCTCATGTGTAGACAGGGCGCGTGCAAGTGAACTGGTAGCAAAGGTAAGTGAAACCCAACCCTGGTGCAACTAGGAAGTGAGGGACAGTGGCCATTGCGGTCAACGAAGACTGAACTGAAGAACATATTGAAAATTTGGCCTTAACAGTATCATTGTTACAGTCTTCCCTTAAGGGTGGGATCGTTTTCGACTCTTTAAATTTTGCATTAACAAAATTATAGAACGCTCGGGTAGACTTCGAGTTTAACAGCGCTTCCTCCTGTTTGCAATAGTGGTTGGTACATTTGCCCTTTATCTGGCGTCATAAGGCTTTGTAACGGCCTTTAAAGTTAGCTACGTAGCCAGTTTTGTTTTCTCGCCAAAGAGATTTTTTCTTGGATTGCAACTTAATTTGTTCTTTTTAGCTTTAGAGGTCACTTTTGGTATGTATAGATTAATGACTCTATGGATTTAGAGTAAAAAAGTGTTATAATAGTCATCTGCAGTTTTACAACCTCTGAACAGAAGGTGCCAGTCAAGGGATGTGAGGTCGGCAGCTATGAGATTATAGTTGGCTTTTTTAAAGTTATAATTTGAAGTACCGTCATTATGTCCCTGTTTGCAAGGACACAAATTGAGACAAAAATCTATCAAGCTGAAATTTTCGGGCCTGAAATTATTATGCATGATTAGAGTGTATGGGAAGGTAGCGGGATTACTGATGAATGAAGAAAAAACTAAAATCCTAGCGAAAAATATGACTCAGATGCAAAGGCAACAGCTGGAGCAGTTAATGGGTTTAAGAATAACAAAATTAAGTATCTAGGTATATGGTTGACTGCCAGATGCTCCTCCATAAAGGAGGATAACTATCTTCCTCTTTATAGCCAGATGCTCAGAGACCTAGAAAAATGGAAAAATCTCCAGCTATCAATTTTGGGAAGGGTGGCAACCATTAAGATGTGCATGTTACCCAAATGGGTATTTCTATTCCAAACAGCCCTGGTAAGGTTGAATAAAGAGTTTTTTACAAATTTGGATAGGAGTATATCTAAATTTATCTGGCAGGGAAAGAGGCTGCGGATTAGACTTAAAATGTTACAAGAACCCAAAAATAGAGGAGGATTTGGACTCCCAAATTGGGAGCTCTATCACCAAGCAGTGAACTTGATTTGGGTGAAAGAATGGATGGTCCTACAAAAGAGACAACTTTTGACATTTGAGGGAGCCGGTCTTCAACATGGCTGGCACTATTTTCTATGGCCGGGAGCATCGACACTTTGATCATCATTATTTACGTAGGACGCTTGGGTACACTTGGGAAAAGGTTAGAGGAAGAGTATATTCAAAAGTTCCATGTTGGATTTCGGCGCAGGAAGCTCAGATTTACCCGACATTGTATAAAGAGGAAAAAACCTTGACGTATTAAGTTTTTTTGGATGTTCAGGGTAATCCGAAGTCACGAGAATTATTAACTCTTCAAGGATATAAGATAGACCAGTGGTCTTATTCTCAAGTGCACTCCAGGTATAAAAAAGATTTATATAGTGAAGGAATCTACCGTAAAACACAAGAATTGGATAAGATCTTATTAGAAGGAGGGAAAGGGATACTATCTAAATGTTATGCATATTTATTGTCTCTGCAGATAGGACAGGATGTAGTGAAGGATTGTATGATAGCATGGGGGTGAAATTTTGGATATCCCCTTGACTTCCAGCAATGGGAACAGATTTGGTTGAAAAATATGAAATTAACTATGGCTTCTTCATACAAAGAAAACATATATAAAATGGTCTACCAGTGGATCTCCCCCCAGCGAGATTAGCTAAAATGTTTCCCGGGACATCTGCCTGCTGTTGGAAGTGCGGTTACAGTAATGGAACTTACTTTCATCAATGGTGGACCTGCCCGCAGGCGGTTAAATATTGGAAAAAAATACGGCAATGGATTTTGGAAATTACAGAGATTAATTTGGAATTAAGGCCCGAGATTTTCCTATTGGGGGCAAAACCTTTGAATGTTAAATCAGATATATGGTTCTTGTTGATTCACATTATTACTGCAGCAAGATTAGCGTATGCGCAGGAGTGGAAAAATCAATACTTACCGATAGATTTGAAAATAATATATAAAATTAATGAGTGTGCGGAATCAGATAGATTAACTAGATTGATCAATGGTAAAAAAGATTCAGAATTTTATAACAGTTGGAAATTATGGTACGATTGGGTCCAGAAAAGGTGGGATAGAATAGATATATGATGATGTATATATATGATGGCAAATATGTATGTATAAAGGAATGACTTTATATTTATGGACAATGTAATCACATTATACCATGGTGGCAGGATTGTATATTTTATTTGTGTGTTGGTGTATAGAATATATTAATAAAAATTATTTAAAAAAAAATCTATCAAGCTGTGATCGATGTTGGAAAATGGTTCTTTAACTTGTAAGCCATAAATCGAATTTAGGTATTACAGAAGATGAGATCTAAGCAATTGTTGAGCCTAGTGTTGTCCATTACCAACTGCTCCAGCCCCAGAGTCGTAACAGCATTGTACATGGTTACATCAAAATCTGTTAATATGTTTCCATTAATATTTTGATTTCTTCCAAAGGGCTTTTAAAATTACCAGAAAACCATCAGTAAAGTTCTTCTTACCTCACATATTCTGTCGGTTGTGCTCTAGGATACACATTCTCTGATTCTATTTATTTCCTGGATTTGTTAATCCTGCCCAAATAGAGACACTTTTGGTGGCTTGCAAGGTTTTAGCAGAAACCTTAGCTTCCCCCCCTATTTTGTCAGCACTTCTTCCTTCTGCTTTTCATCCATTTCCCTTTTTCTTTTTAAATTCTTAGAATCATAGGGCTGGAAGGGAGCTACCACAGAATAACAGAGCTGTATTCTTTTAGTCCTACCTTCCCTGCTCAAGGCAGGAGTCCTTATACGGTTCCAGACAATTTTACATTAGGTATTAGTTTTTCACACACACATATCAGCTTTTCATATTCATATAATTTAAAAATTATAAAAAAGATTAATTTGGCAAGAAAATTTCCAAGGAGGCAAATTTAATGGACAAACTCCAGAAGGCAAGACGTTCCAATTGGCAAAGAAAAGTATTCTGTTATACACCTGTAAGGTTTTCCTCCTGTGTGGATTTTTCATGTACATCTGAAGATCTGATGATCAGATAAAAATCTTTGCCACATTCTAAGCCCCAATAAAAGTTTCTCTCCAGTAAGAATTCATTGATGCTGAAAGAGTATTTTTCCAGGCAACCCATACATCACACTTCAAAGATTTAAACTGCATCTTTCCTATATGGATTAGAGTGTGATTTTTTAATGGACGATTGCTAAGAAAATCCTCTCACACGATCTGAGTGTTTCTAATCCCCCCTCCCCCCTTTTATCAACCCTTATATGACTTCTAAGAGTTGAACAACTATGAAAAACTGTTCTCCCATCAGGGCCTATCAGAGCTTTCCCCATGTGATTTTTCTGATGTCTTGCTTTTGAACAAAACATTACCACACTCTATGCATCTCTATGGCTTCACTCGCGTATGGACCTTTTCATGCCTTCCAAGGTGTTGTTTTCGGGAAAAACCTTTCCCACACTCCCCACATAGGTATGGCTTCTCCCCTGTGTGGATTCTCTGATGAGCCCGTAGTCGTGTTTCTGTGACAAAACTTTTCCCACATTCCCCACATTTATAGGGCCTCTCTCCTGTGTGCCCCTTCTGATGTCTCCGAAGTTCAGCAGACTCCACAAATGTTTTCTCACATTCTGGGCACTGATAGGGTCTTTCTCCAGTGTGAAGTTTCTGATGTCGAATTAGGTGTTGCTTATAGCCAAAACATCTCCCACATTCTGGGCACTGATAGGGACTTTCTCCGGTGTGAAGACTCTGATGTTGAATTAGGTGTGCCTTTCTGCCAAAACATCTCCCACATTCTGGGCACTTTTCACTTTTCTGCACATGCGCACGCGAGAAAGGCTTCTCTCCTTTGTGAATCCTCTCATGTTTTCTAAGATAATATTTGCAATGAAAAGATTTCTCACACTCCGGACATTTATATTTCTTCTCTAAGTGGATTCCCTGATGAATCACAAGTGTACATTTCCGGGAGAAAGATTTCTCACACACTGAGCATTTGTGGAGTTTCTCACCCGTATGAGTTTGCCAGTGCATTCTAAGGGATGATGAATGAGTAAATGCTTTCCCACATTCTAAACATTTGAACTTTTTTTCCCCTCTGTGAACATTCTCATGATTTCTGAGGCTTTCTTTTGTACGGAAAAATGTTCCACACTCGATGCACATATAGGGCTTCACCCCTGTATGGATACTCTGATGTCGAAAAAGACCTTCCTTAAAAGAAAAACATTTATCACAATCCTTACATTTATATAGTTTTTCTCCCGTATGCGTCCTTTGGTGGCTCCGAAGTTTAGAAGAATAAACAAATGTTTTCTCACATTCTGGGCATTTATAGGGTCTCTCCCCAGTATGAATTCTTTGATGTTGAATTAGCTTTGACTTTTTACCAAAACATCTTCCACATTCTGGGCACTCATAGGGTCTTTCTGCAGTGTGAACTTTCATATGTCGAATTTGGTGTGTCCTTTGGGAAAAATGTTTTCCACATTTTGAGCACTGAAAGGGTCTTTCTCCGGTGTGAAGTCTTTGATGTCGAATTAGACATGACTTGTAGCCAAAACATCTCCCACATTCCGGGCACTCATGGGGTCTTTCCCCAGTGTGAATTCTCTGATGTTTCAGCAGGTCTGATTTGCTGGAAAAGGATTTTCCACATTCTGGGCACGTTTTGCTTTCCTCCTTTGTGTGTGTTTTACTATGTTGGCAAAGAGATGAGCTCCGAGTGAAACACTTTCCACACACGTGGCATTTATAAGGACTCTGCCCAGTGTGAATTTTCTCATGTTTTCTAAACAATTGTTTATAACTGAAAGATTTCCCACACTCCAGACATTGATAAGGTTTCCCTCTGGTGTGGATTTGCTGATGTTTAAGCAGCTCTGAGTTTTGAGAAAAGCACAGCCTACATTGCTCACACTTGCAGGGCTTCTCTTCAGTCAGGCTATTCTGAGGCCTAGAAAGGCGCCGTCTCTCAGGAAATCTTCCCCAGCGCTTCCAGGATTCCTGAGATCTCTTTTTCTGGTGGATTCGCTGATGGGCTCCAAGATCCGAGCCTTTAGCAAAACGCTCCCCGCACTCTCCGCATTTGTAAGGCTTCAGTCCAGGGTGGCTCCGGAGATGTTTGGCAAAGCTCCACATTCCAGGAAAGGAGTTTCCACATAGAAAACACAGGTGGGATCCATTCCCCATGTGCAGCTTCTGGTGGATCAAAAGGAGGGACCGGTGACCAAAGGATTTCCCACACTTGGAGCATTTGGAGAGTTTCCCCTGATTCCTCTGAGGGGACCTTTGGCCAAAGTGTTCCCCCCTCTTCATAGTCTCCAGGGGCTGCTCACTTCCAGGGCTTTCCATCCAAGGAAACTCTAACAAGCTGACCTTTGGCCAAAAGGTTGGAAGATGGGCAGGAGGATGGGCTCCAGCACGAGCCCAAAACTCAGAAGACAAAACCTCTGGTCCTGGTGACTGACCCAGACTGGATTCTGCAAGCAGAACTTTGTCCAAAGGTTTTCCTGGTGGCACCTGCAGGATGAAGATAAAAGAAGTGAAGGAGAGAGGAAGATTCATTTTCTTCAGATATCCAAATAGCCCAAATAATAGGTGGAAGACCCCCCATATCACTGGTGGGTTGCTCCCGGTTCGGTCCGGTTCTATAGAACCAGTAGTAAAACCGGCAGGAGTGTCACGTCATCACGGCTGATCTGCGTGTGCAGTAAAGATAAGAAGAAGCCACCCCTGCCCTATATGAACCCAGGAACGGCTCCCAAACCTTCAATTCCCTCCTCCCCAGAATCAAAGCCATGCTGGGATCCTCCCTGTGGAGCTGGCCTCCCCTTTTTTAGCACAATGAGAGGGATGGCTGACAAGAGTCCCTGTTGCTCCCCATTTGCCTGCCTGAACTGGGGATGACATTAGGGGTGGCATGACAGCTATTCCAGTATTTGAGGGCTGCCACAAAGAAGAAGAAGTCAAAGCACCAGAAGGCAGGACAAGAAACAAAGGATGGAAACAAAGGAGAAAAACAACCTGGAATTCAGGAGAAACTTCCTCACAGAGAGGACAGTTAATGAGTGCAGCAACTGGTCTGCAGAAGTTGTGGCTGCTCCAACTCTGGAGCCTTTTAGGCAAAGAAAGGAAATGGCAGAGGGTCTCCTGCTTGAGCGGAGGGCTGGACTAGAAGACCTCCAAGGTCCCTTCCTGCCCTATTCTGAGGGATAAAACCCACCAACCAGGGGCTGCCACATCACAGCCTCCTTCAGAGCAAAACTAGGCAAATAATGGATTTTTTTCCTACTCAGCTTTGCAGAAAGAAAAGTAAACAATTAAAATACTAACATAAAAGCAAAGAACATCAATTCTTCTCCATTTAGATGAAGCGGAAAGAAAGTGGATCTTTTCTCCCTTGGGAGGAAATGAGCTCAATTCAAGCAATTTAAACCCTTTCCCCCCCAATAAAGAAAACCCTCCACCCCCGATTGAAGGGAGGCGGCGGCCCTTTCCTGCATGGACCCCATAATCCCCCCTGAGACCCTGGAAAGAGAAGCCCCGCCCTTTGCCCTCCGTGGGGCGGGGCTTCCTCTCCCCCCGCCCCCTTTGCCCAGAGGCTCCCCGTCCAGCCCCGCCTCCACCCGGGACCCTCCTGGCACCCCTGGCTCAGCGGGCACTCAGCGGGGCGACCTTCCTCCGGGCAGCCCCAGGGAGAGCGGGAGCCCCACCTGCCCGGAGCGGGGCCGAGGAGCAGCCTTGCCGGACAGCCAAGAATTCGCCCAGCCGCAAGTGGGGAAACCACAGAGAGGGTAGGAAGAATGACAGGAGATTCCTAGAGAGGCCCCACGGAGGCTTCTCCCCGCCTTTTCCGGCCCTGTTTCGTCCCTGTTAGTTTGGAAGACGCTCTATCCCCTCTTTCCTCTCCTCTGCAGTTTCAGAGCCTGGGAAGCGCCGCTTCTGCGCAGTAGAAAGAGGGGGGGGGAGGGATGAGAGGGGGAGCGTCTGCCGAGGCCAAAGATGATGGATGTGGGACGCGGCTTCCCCACAAGGACACAGACCGACATTAAACTAGGATTGCCTTTCAGCCAAGCCCTCCATTCATTGCTGGCCGGCCGGTCTCCCTGCAGCAGAGGCAGCCCTGGAAACCCCCCTCCTCCTCCCACTTAGGTGCAAAGGGCGAGAGTTTAATTCCCTGCCTTCCTTGCCTTTGAGCCCTTCCCGAGGAGCTCCGTCCCCACTCGGGGGCTCCTCTTCCCACGTGCGTTTGAGCTGAACTGGAGAACTGGCAGGTGGAAAGAGCAAGTGGATGGAGCCACGTGACGCCAGAGATTGCATGGAATGGCTCTTCGCCACTTGTAGCAAATAAGCTACAATTTTCTAAATAAGCTAAATGGCTATTCGCCACTTGTAGCAAATACAATAATTTTCCTTTATTGTGCCCCTCAGAGCATCAGGAAAGAACATCCCAAGAAATCTCTTTAGTTTAGTTCTAGGCTGCATCTCCCCTTTGTCGATTTAATTTATGTTTAGAATTCATGTAGATCAGTACCCCCCGCATATACGCCTTGCTCGCGTCCCAAACAATTTCAATAGGGGTACCCTTATTCAAATTCATTTCAAAAAATACCTTCATTTGTTTTTTGAGTTCATTTACGTTCTTTTCATATCTAAACAAATTTTCATTTACTCTCCACGATCTTCTCTCATTCTTTCCCATTTCTATTTCTATCCATACCGGGCTATGGTCCATTTTTTTGTTTTGTTTTTTTAATTTGATTTATATGCCGCCCTTCTCCGAAGACTCAGGGCGGCTTACAATGTGCTCAGCAATAGTTAAAGTCCTCGGAAATATCTTTGTTTTCTTTGTTTTTAGAAATAAATCAGCCGTAAGTAGGATAAAATCAATCCTAGAGAAGGATCTATGTCTGTCTGAGAAAAAAGTAAAGTCCAGTTCTTTTGGGTTGTGCACTCTTCATATGTCTTTCAATTCCAAATCTTCTTTCATATCTCCCCTTGATTAGTTTCCAGCCATTGCTTCTTGTTCAGCCTTCAGGTGCTTTGGAAAGTAGGTTGTTCCCCTGATCTTTGCAACAGGTTCTCAAATATTGGAAGTCTGTTATCCTGTCACTTCCAGTCCTTCTCTTCCTACAAGGAGACACAACCAGTTCTTGCAACCTTTCCTCTTTATGTTGTAGCCTCCAGTCCCTTACTTATCTTTCTTGTTCTTCCCTGCACTCTTTCTAGTCTCAACATCTTTTTTCCATCTTGATACAAAATATACAAAACCCCAAAGATGAATTTTAGCCCAATCTGGAATTTTTAAATGAGTTCATGAATAAAAGGTTTGAAAACACTTGGACGGTTGCAAAGAAACCCCCAGGGGTAAGACCCAATCTTGATGTGACTTTGCCTTGCCCGTTTTGGAAAGGAACAATGCAGGTGGAAACTCTGCATGTCCGTGTATGTCTGCATGCGCTCATTTGCACATGTCCGCTCATGCTTTCGTGCATGTCCGTGCATGCGTTCGTGCATGCCCTTTCAATTTGGGAATGCGTGTGTAGGAGGTTAGCACCCACCCCTTTCCTAGAAGAATGAAATATTTTGGGAAATATTAAAAAGGCAGAATATTATATTTCCCTGGATGAGAAATGGAGAAGCATATTTTACAGACAAAGCAGCTCCCACCTTCCTGCCCCCCACCCTTTGTCAATGGGCCAGAGGCAGAAACCCAATCCTTTGTCAAAGGACATTTGCAACACAATAGCAACAGAAACTAACACAATGGGCCCCATCTAGCAACCGAAACTCACCAGTGACTTGGGAAGCACATGTGACCATCAGACAGCAAGGCTAGCTAAGACCCCCACCCCCTGGGAGTCTGACAACCAATCAGGATACTCTTTCGGGGGCCCAGGAAATGTAAAGCCAGAGAGAGCATAAAAACCCGAGGATTTACTGTATCTGCCCTTTTCTGTTCAGGAACTCAAGCCATGTGATCCTGTCCACCATTAAACCATCTTTCCAAGCAGTCTCCATGTTTCCAGTGTCTTTTTCCCCACTTGGAGCAGAATCCAGAAGATATTTCTTCCTACACATGCACGTGCAGTTTGAGCACTCGGTGTCTAAAAGGCTCGCCATCACTGGGATAGGGTCTCCTGCTTGAACAAGGGGTTGGACTAGAAGACCTCCAAGGTCCCTTCCAGCTGTATTCTTATTGACCCCTCTGTGTGATTTCCCCTCTTCAGGGGTGAAATCCAGCAAGTTCTGACAGGTTCTGGAGAACCAGTAGCAGAAATTTTGAGTAGTTCGGAACAGGGGTGGGTTCTACTTACCTTTACTACCAGTTCGCAGCAAGGCCGCACGTGCACAGAAGTGTTTTGATGACGTCGAGGTCAGTGGGTGGAGCATCCTGCCAGTTTTAATACCGGTTCTATAGAACCGATGCTAACCGGGGGCAACCCACCACTGGTTCGGTGGGGTCAATATCATATATACAGGTGGTACCTTCCTCCCGCCCGACTATCCAAAATGTTTCCTGGACTCTCCCCAAATTGCTGGAAGTGTGGGGAGTTAGGTACCTATTTCCATGTATGGTGGACTTGCCCCAGAGTAACTGAATTTTGGAAACTCATTCAGAGATGGTTGTTAGAAATTACTGGATACAAACTACAACCGAAACCTGAATTTTACTTATTAAACATCAGGCCAGATAAAATAGGCACTAGCAAATGGTATCTGATTGTTTATATCACAACTGCGGCTAGAATATGCCTTGCCCAAAAATGGAAGGGTAAAGATCTACCGTCTGAAGATAAGATTATAGGGAAAATCATGGAATGTGCAGAAGCCAATAGGCTAACTAAACTTTTAAGAGACCAAAAAGACTCTGCATATTTGCAATGTTGGGACCTATGGTATGTTTGGTTAGATAATAGAATAAAAAGAGGACAATGCTAGATTAGATTTTTATTTTTTATCTGTTTATTTAGATTGAATGTTATGTATTGTATAATGTTCTCACTGTGATCTGTTTGTCGATAAATTTTCTGTTTGTACTTTTTTAAAGAAATAAAAGAAAATAAAAAGACAGATATCAGCTTTTCAAGAGAGGCTGAATCACAAAAGAAAACCCAGAAGAGTTCTAGAATTCTTATTTAATTGATATAGGCTACATTGACAGAATTTTAAGATCAGATTTCTGATATTTGGCATGATATTCGCTGTGGCCATGATATTCGCTGTGACATTCTGCATTACGGATATATGTTTATAATTGGAAGGATTAGAGCAGTGATACCTAACCTTTTTGCCATCGTGTGCCAAAAGTGGGGGGAGTGCGGGGGGGTCGCTCGTACACCTGCCCACACCCATAATCCTATGCCACTCCACCCCCCCGCGCATGGGCGCGCAACCACCCCGCGCTCCCCCCACGTTTCCATGTGATGGCAAGGTAGGCCCGTTTTTCGCTCTCCCCAGGCTCCAGAGCCTTTCTAGGAAGCTGGGGAGGGTGAAAACGGCCTTCTCCACCCCCATGGAGGTCCTCCGGAGGCTGAAAATGGCCCGTTTGCTGATTTCCGGTCCCACTGGAAGGCCCGTTTTTCACTCTCCCGACTCCACAGCCTTTCTAGAAGGTTGGAAAGGGTGAAAACGGCCGTCCTCAGCCCTCCAGAGGCCCTCCGGAGGCCGGAAACAGCCTTTTTCCTGACTTCCAGGGGGCCCAAAAGGCCTGAAAACCAACACAATGGACGTTTTTGTTTCCAGAATGCGGCCGCGCGGGTGGTTATGGGCGCAACCCGTTGTGCCCGCGTGACACCCCTCCTGCGCGAGCTGCACTGGCTTCCAGTGGTCTTCCGGGTGCAATTCAAGGTGTTGGTTACCACCTTTAAAGCGGTCCATGGCATAGGACCCGGGTACCTTCGAGACTGTCTTCTGCCACCAATAGCCTCCCACTGGCCAGTCCGCTCCCACAGAGAGGGTCTCCTCAGGGTGCCATCGGCCAAGTTATGTCGGCTGGCGACACCCAGGGGGAGGGCCTTCTCTGTGGGAGCCCCAGCCCTGTGGAATGAACTGCCCCCGGAAATGCGTAAGATCTCCGACCTCCGGGTGTTTCGTTGCGCATTGAAGACCCTGTTGTTCCGCCAGGCCGGGCTATCAACTTAATAATTTTAATTGGGGTATTTTAAATTTTTGGGGTTTTAAATTGAGCCGAATTATTTAATAATTTTAATTTTTAATCATTGTTGTGTCTTGTGTTTTTAAATTGGCTGTACACCGCCCTGAGTCCTTCGGGAGAAGGGCGGTATAGAAATAAAATTATTTATTTATTTATTTTGCATGGACTATGTACACACTATAAAAAGGAAAAAGTTTTAGTTAGTGCGTGGCTTTTGCTTTCTCTCTCTCTGCCTGCTCTGCTTAAAGCAAGAGCTTAAAAACACCCAGCTTTGATCTTGATCAATAATAAAGCTGATTATCAGTTGCCTCCTGTTCAGAATTTCATTGGATTAATTCAGATTCCGAGTTGCACAAAACCTAGCATAATGATAACTGTACTGTTTGTTACGGTTTTACATTTTATGTCTGCACTCTCCAATTTTGCTTTTCCCTCCCTCCCCCTGGCTTTTCCTCAGTTCTTTCTTGTTTTCTTGTACTTTTGTTTTTCTAAAATTTAACAAAGCCTATAAACTTTTATATGAATTTCAGGGGTTGATCCACTATGAAACACTGTTCTACCATCAGGGCAGTGGTGACATTCGAATTTTTTCCCTACCGGTTCTGTCAGTGTGATTTATTTATTTTTTAATTTGATTTATATGCCGCCCTTCTCCGGAGACTCAGGGCGGCTTACAATGCGTTAAGCAATAGCCTTCATACTTTTGTATATTTATACAAAGTCAGCTTATTGCCCCCACAAACTGGGTCCTCATTTCACCTACCTTAGAAAGGATGGAAGGCTGAGTCAACCTTGAGCCTGGGGAGATTCGAACTTGCAGTAATTGCAGGCAGCTGAATGTTAATAACAGGGTATTAGTCTGCTGCGCCACCAGGCTTTATTTGGTGGTGGTGGGGATGTCCTGGGACTGAATGGGTGTGGCCAATTCAATGTCACTCACACCCACACCATCACATGACCCCCCCAAGCCACGCCCACAGAACCCGGTAGGAAAAATGTGTGTTTAGCACAAGAACGGCTCATAGTGAATGCTGTGGCAGAGAAAAGCCAAACTTTTCTCCCTCCATTCACAGTGGAGCTTCTGCTCCCTTTATGGTCCCCCCCTGGCCCCCTCCCTCCTGGGGGTTGAAGTACCTTAAAGGGACAGTCTGCAGCAGCTCCGTTGTGAACGGAGGGAGATTCAGATTCTCTCCGCTGCATTTAATGGTTTGGTGAACTAATTCAAATTGTCCCTACCAGTTCGATCGATCCAGTCCAATCTGGTCAAATTTCACCCCTGCATCAGGGCATATTGGGGCTTTTCCCATGTGATTTTTCTGATATCTCACTTTAGAGCAAAACTTTATCGCACTCTATGGCATCACTCACATATGGGACTTTTGATGGTTTCTAAGGTTCTAAGGTGGTGTTTTTGGGAAAAACATTTCCCACACTTC